>NW_028152337.1:52403-57403 GCF_951799395.1 Argentina silus | reverse complement strand
AGTATAATTAATTTCCCCAGAAACCCCAGCTGCAAAACCACAAGTGAGAAACAATTGTAAAATCAATGTTTACTGTTCAATATTCTGTGCGTGAAAGGACAAAGTTGGTTAAGTGAAAAACTCGGCTAGAAGAGAAGTGGGCCTGGGTTTTTAAAAGAAATGACGTACTACTTAAAGGGATACAGTAGTTACATACGCCCATATTACAACAACAAAACAATGCTAGCAATTAGCAGGTAGTGACAGTGTCCAGATAAACAGCTTGGATTGAAGTCTGTCCTTGTCCATAGACTCCTTTCAGAGGACGGAACCAAATGCATGATTTTGTAATTTTTGGGTCAACCATCCCTTCAGGAAACTGACCCTTGTTGTGGAAATAATCCATATTTTGTTTGTCTTGGTATTTATTACTTCAAGATGACCTTATTCTCCTTTCCATTTCTAAGCAGCGGTTGGTAGAATTTGTGGGAAACATATATAACTTTATTAGTATAATTTTTATTTTATTGCATTATTCTATTGTCACTTTATTTTGTTGTTGTTGTTTGTGATATGAGCTGCTGTAGCGCCTTAATTTCCCCTCAGGGATCAATAAAGTATCTATCTATCCATCCATCCATCCATCCATCCATCCATCCATCCATAACAACATACACTATGTTTGTCTTGCTATTTATTACTTCAAGTTGACCTTATTCTCCTTCCCAGTCCTAAGCAGCGGTTGGTTGGTGGAGGGTGGAAACATGTAGAACAACATACACGACTTAGACCCAGACTAACCGTCCAACCGTCCACTTAGACCCAGACTAACCGTCCAACCGTCCACTTAGACCCAGACTAACTGTCCAACCGTCCACTTAGACCCAGACTAACCGTCCAGCCAGCCGGTGTGCCAGTGTGTTTCTGCCCTGAGACAACATGATGTAGCTCTTGGCAAGGCATCGATTGTTCGCATTTGTTTAATTGGGAAACCGTCAGGCAGCAAGTCTAGACTGTCTCTTTATGGTCCTTCACAGATGGCCTGCCGAGTGGAAGTCGTACAGTATCCCTGTCATGTCCTGTCACTCCCCCCTCACTCTCACTCACTTACGCACTGACCCGCACACACACACACACACACACACACACACACACACACACACACACACGCACGCGCACACACACACACACACACACACACACGTGCACACACACACACGTACACGTGCACACACACATACGCACACATACGCACACACACACACACACACATGTACGCCCGCACACACACACACACGCACTCACACACACACAAAAACACACACACACACACACACACACACACACACACACACACACACACACACACACACACACACACACACACACTGTCACTCTCCCCTTCCTCCCTCACTTTCTCCTGTAAAGTGACACGGTCATGCTGGGCGTCTCTGACAGGGCGTCTCTGGCAGGGCGTCTCTGGCAGGGCGTCTCTGGCAGGGCCCCTGCATGATTGATGGGAAGTTTAGCAGACCGCTTGGCGAGGCCCCGTCTGATCTACACAAAGGAAACACATGTAAAACCCACAGTGCTGTTGAATGTTTCATCAGCCCCCGGCGGTTGGATCGGGTTTCAGGTTCAGTGTTTCAGGTCCTGCACCCCACCCCCCCGTCACCCCCCCCGCCCCCGGAGGTGGGTGACCAGTGTTTGGCGTTGGGCCGAGTCAGACGGTGTTGGGTTACATGGCCAGGACCGGGACCGGCCCCGAAGGCTTGCAGAGTGTTTTCACTCTGTTTCTCTCGTCCAAGGTCAGTGGCTGAGCTGTAGGGGTTAAATGTAGGTGTGTGTTTGTTTGTGTGTGTGTGAGAGAGAGAGAGAGAGTGTGTGTGTGTGTGTGTGTGTGTGTGTGTGTGTCTGTGGGTGCGCGTGCCTGTACGTGTGTGTGTGTCTGTGTGTGTGTGAGAGATAGGCAGCCTGGCAGGAGGATGCTGAGGTGAAGAGAGGAGGTTCACAGGTTCCTCCATGTCCTGAGGGGGAAGTCTCTCTCACTTGAGCCCAGAGAGGGAAAGCGCTTGGGGGGGAACCGCTCTGCTCTCTCCCCCCTGGGTCATGGTTGGCTACTCCAGCATGTCTGGAGATGGGGCCCACCTCCACCGCTTACAACAGCCCCACGGCTGTATTCTCCCCAGGGAAACAGATTCTGTCTGCAAGGTTAGAAAAGTTAAAGCTCATATTGAGTTTGTAATACATCCTACAGTACACAGGCGCAGAGCCAGAGAAGTGGAGTTCAGGTTTCCAGGGGAATTCAGACGGCAAGGACGCAGCTTGAACGAGCTTGAACACACACACATACACGCACAGACATGCTCATGCACATGCACATGCACACACACACACACACACACACACACACACACACACACACACACACACACACACACACACACACACACACACATACACATGCATGTACACACACACACACACACACACACACACACACACACACAGACATACACACATGCACACACCCACACCCACACACACCCACACCCACGCCCACGCAAACACCCAAACCCACACACACGCACACGCACACGCACACACACACACACACACACACACACACACACACACACACACACACACACAGACACACACACACTTTTCTATGAATTAATCATTGTGCTTTTCCTCTAAAAGATGTAGTGAACTATCTGACCAAGTTACACACTGGTTGACTGCACCGTGGTGCATTGGGGGAACACACTACTTGCACAGATACTACAGACAGTATCAGTAGATTACAACAGACAGTAGTAGCATCAATTTAATGTGACTATGTCTTGGTAAGTCATCTCAGATGTAAGTTAGTTTGGACAGTTTTGATGGTGTCACCATAGTAAGTTAGGCTACTTCATAGTTAAAATGTTTGGCTTATTTGGGTTTCACTTCACCATTGCGTCTTTAATGTCCCCACTTTGAATGCACAAGTCCTAGTAATGGAGTCTGTATGGTGGCAGAGTTTAATTGTTGTTTAATACTACTAATCGTCTGGACTTGCATTGTATCCCCTCGGATCTGATAAGGCTCTCTTAGCGCAGAGTCAGCAAATCTACCCGCCTCTGCTTGACTCTGCTCTCAAACCTCAATTATTCACATCTTATGAATAACGCACATTACCAGAACTGGCGACGGGGGTATTTTTGTACCTAGCTGTTTAAATTAGTCATAGACTTACAATGGCAAACATACAATTTTCATACCTCCCGACCACTTTGTGTTGGGAAAAACGCCATGATAAGCATTTACGGCGATGCACGTCGATAAAGTGAACTCGCGGCATATGCTGGATTCACCTCAAGCGAGGTCCCACAAACAGCGTGGGCCGCCTATGACGTGAATTAATGGTCTTTCATAATTGATCCAAAATCTCGTAAACGCCACTTGCATTTGTTCTGCATTTGACAAAGTGAATCTTAACCCCCTCTGGTAAAATGGTTTCCAGTAGCATAAACAGCGCCACGAAGTAATAGTCGCTGTCCATGGTGCTGACGATTGAACAAAGGGCAACAACGTTCCAAGTGTGTATGTGTGAATGTGTGTGTGTGTGTGTGTATGTGTGTGTGAGTGTGTGTGAGTGTGTGTGTGTGTGTGAGAGAGAGAGTTTGTTTGACTGTTCCATATATTGATAGCCTATACTACAAATACTGTATGTTAGCATAAACACCTCTGATGTACTATATGTATGTCTGTGTGTTACATGTGTGTGTGGCGCCGTTGTATGAAACCCCTTTGCTTGGCTCAGGACCCCGAGTTTGGGTGGCGTAGTTCATGCGTAACTCTGCACGCTGCGCTGGTGTGTCCGCCTGTCTGATCTCATGAAGGAATTTCACCTTGATTATAGGCTAACAGTCTGCATCCCGCAGGTCCCAGTTGTGTGTGTGTGTGTGTGTGTGTGTGTGTGAGAGAGAGAGAGAGAGAGAGAGAGAGAGAAAGAGAGAGAGTCTGTGTGTGTGTGTGTGTGTGTGTGTGTGAGAGAGAGAGAGCCTGTGCGTACCTGTGTATGCATTTGCGCGTGCCCCTATGCTGCGTCTCCACGCGCGTATTGTTGTTCCACCGTTATGTTAACCCTCAGCAGTGTGAATTTCCGGGGTGACACAGTCTTAGCGCGAATCTTTATTTCACAGCCATTTCTCCCTCACACTCTCCCCCCAAACGTCCACCACGTAGACAACCCTAGTTAGTTCCCCTCTTCAGAGAAGTGCTATGGGAGAATAGCGACGCGCGGAAGCCCGAGAGAGCGATTGAACGGATTCCTCACGTGTGCACGTTCAACGCTCTGCCGCCTCACGCGAACCGAATCACGAATCCTCCCAGTCCAGGTCTCGTGAGACGCAGGTGAGCGGGTTAGCACGTCTCCCGGTAGGTCGTTTCTCTCACAACTCTCTCACCCGCAAAATGGGGTTTCTGACGCGCCACCACAACGCCAAGAATACGAAGCGATGAGAATTATACTGTAGGCTGTACCTGCTCGAGTCGTGGATCGTCTCTAAGATTCGCAAAGAAAGACAACGCGAAAGAAGTTGATTTTTTAATGTAAAAGAGGTCCAAATACTATTTTTTGGAATCGAACTGAATCAAACTCTGGTTGTTGTGTTTGCTGAATGGATTACTGAACGCTTGGTTTGGCTAACATACGCTTCCATCATGCGTTATATTGCAAGTGAACGCGGAGAAGAAGAAGACTTTAAGTGAAGCCCAAATATATGCTTTACCACTGCTGTGACAATTTCAAGAATTGTTTTCCGTAGCATTGGAATTATACGCCATTGGAAACAACGTTTTGGATAGCTCTAATGAAAATGTTTTGTTGCAGAGAGATCTCTGAAATTGAAAACTGGAGGTGCATTTTATTTCGATCAGCAAAAATATAATCGGACACAGAATAATAGCAAGAAGCCCGTTCTCAAATGTCAGTGCGCCTATTCAACGTGACGGAGGTAAAACGTATCTTACCC
>NW_028152337.1:25000-32500 GCF_951799395.1 Argentina silus | reverse complement strand
GAGAGCCGGGTAGAATGGTCATAGGATTAGAATACGGAGAAGTTTGGTTGGAAACTCTGAAAACGAGCCTGAAGGCTTCACCGGGAGCGCGGCAGACGGCAGGGTTCAAACTCAGGTTTCCCGCGTGGAGGAGCCACGTGTCAGGAGGGAGGTAGATGGAGGGAGAGAGAGGGAGAGAGAGAGAGAGATGGGGGTTGGGAGAAACAGGGAGATATTTGGAGGGAGGTAAGGGAGACAGACAAATGGAGAGTGATGAGATGGGGGAGGAAAGGAGAGACGGAGACGGAGAGAACGATGAAAAAGAAAAAGAGTGAGAAAGAGAGGTTAATGGAAAGGGTGAGTCTGAGAGGAAAGCAGGCAGAGATACATACACGCTGTTCAAATACACGAGAGAGAGGGAGAGAGAGAGAGAGAGAGAGAGAGAGGGAGATCATGAGCAGTAAACAGAGGGGAGAGACAGAACAAGATGGCGTGAGGGAGGAAGGTTCAGCAGAGAGATATTCCGAGCGACGACTGGGGAGACAGTTGGAAAGAAGAACTGAGGGGCAAGGGTCAGAGAGAGAGAGAGAGAGAGAGAGAGAGAGAGAGAGAGTGGTATGAGAGAGAGAGAGAGAGAGAGGGAGGGAGAGAGAGAGAGGGAGAGAGAGAGAGAGAGAGAGAGAGAGGGAGGGAATGGTACATGGGAAAAAGAGAGAGAAAGAGAAAGAGAGAAAAAAAAGAGAGAGAGAGAGAGGGAGAGAGAGAGAGAGTGGTATGAGAGAGAGAGGGAGAGGTACATGGGAGAGAGAGAGAGAAAGAGAGAGAGTGGTACATAAAGAAAGAGAGAGAGAGAGAGAAGGGGGGGGGGGGGGGGGGGGGATGGTAGAGCAGCTACTGTAATGACCCCTGCATTAGCCATCAAACTGGCCCGACTGTGCTGAGTAGCTATGCTATGGTTCATTAACATTGCACATCCCTTGCCCAACTGTACGTTGGCTTTCACCCTAATGATTCTGTTTAGTGACCATAAAGAAAGCCAGAGGGAGGGCCGGGTAGAATGGTCATAGGATTAGAATAAGTAGAAGTTTGGTTGGAAACTCTGAAAACGAGCCTGAAGGCTTCACCGGGAGCGCGACAGACGGCAGGGTTCAAGCTCAGGTTTCCCGCGTGGAAGAGCAACGTGTCTACCGTCAGGCCAAGGGGACGAGGTCTGAGGGCGACACGTGAGTTGGACGCGTCGCAGACAGGGTGACTCGTCACTTGCGCTAATTCCAACCCCCCCCCCCCCCCCTACTGCGACGCCACGGGAGCATATGGACAGAGGTAGTCTACGTCACTCAGTCCCCTTCATGATACACAGCTCACATGTCTCAGCCGGTACGGAGAAGTTGATGATTCAGGGTGAAGACGCTAGCAGCAGCATATGACGTGCGACTCACCCATATGTCAGATACCAACTGGAATCGTTTCAATTTGATGCATCATTTTGGCACAAGGACGAATCGAATTTTCCAAGTCAAGCGCTAAATTCACAGCCTGGTGTACGATTATCCTTTCACATATGTGTGTGTGTGTGTGTGTGTGTGTACCATTACCGTGCATAGATAGAGCCGAATGTAAAGGATGAATCAAGTATGAATCAAGCCATAGTAATTCCCAGTCCATTCTCATTCTCTCCATCCCAATAGTTTAACACGGCTTCCTCTCCTCCTCGTCTCCTCTCAGCTGCAGAGGCCGAGCGAGACCAAACAGGTGAAAGCAATGTGGCAGGTGTCTGGCGCATTTTTCGGCTGTTTTCGGAACCCAGTTTTCCGTACATCAGGATGCTCGTTACCCCGGCGAGCTTCATAATCCGACCTGGCAACGTTGCGCACCCGTCACGGGTAAATTGAGGTCACCGGCAAAGCGGCGGCACCGGTGCGCTCAAATTACCGGAGCCTCCGCGAGCCGCGCGTGACAGCCGCTCCAAGATTGTGCAGAGGCAGCGCTTGCTCTAGAATCTTTTCTTTGTTAACTCGCTAAAAAAACCTCGCTAATATACCCGTAACATTTGCTGTGCTAGTCATAACGTTGGTGATTTATAATTTTTTGTATATTTATATATTTTTGTGTGTTTTTGTACTTTCCTAGCGATTTTTTGCCCACTCTTTGAGTCCTCTAAGTCGAGCCATCTCATTACAGTTGAGAGGCGGCAAAGACATCTTCAATAAGCTTGATAGAAATAAAAATGCAGTTGCTAGCATACAGGAGGCCTAGGTTGTGATGACCGATGGCAGGTTTCAGGGTGATGGAAAATCACGCCAGGGGTGAGCAACAGTTAGCACTTTTAAGACTAACCTCCAGACCCACCTTTTAAGAGCTGCATACAGTTGCCCTGAGCAACCCCCCCCCCCCCCCCCCCCTCCACTGCCTACATTATTGTTTAGCCTACCCATATGCTTTTGATGTTATATATTTTTATTAATGTGCTTGAAAACGTGAATTGTGCTTGAAAACTTGAAAACGTGAATTGTTTGTTTCCGTCTTTCCCTCTGATTGACTTGAGTTTGCCAAGTGCTGCGTGAAGGTGTCCCTGCCCATCTCAGAAGATTACCATGATTGAACACTCTGGCGTTGTCATTCATTAGCCTATATTAAACTGGGATGAGCAGGGGTGTCTCCTCCTATCAGAGGCGGTCCCAGAGCAGGGATGTTCTGGGAGGTCAGAGGGATGCTTCTGGCAGGATGTGTTTAAGGCCCTTGCCAGTTCTTTCCTTCAGATCCAGGAAATAGGAGACAATTGCATGACACACACAGCAGGCAGAAGGGGAAGTCAGTGACTGTGTGTGTGTTGCGTGTGTGTATCCCCATGAGGTCCTTGCTCTGGAGTGGATGTTAATAGCATTAGCTGCTGTTTGTGTCTCGTCTGCCCACTGGTGCATTAAGGGATGCCCCTGGCAGGATGCACACACACACACACACACACACACACACACACACACACACACACACACACACATACGCACGCACACGCACACGCACGCGCGCACACACACACACACACACACACACACACACACACACACACACACACACATACGCACACACACACACACACATACACATACGCACGCACACGCACACGCACGCACGCGCGCACACACACACACACACACACACACACACACACACACACACACACATACACACGCGCACACACACACACACACACACACATACGCACGCATGCACACACACACACACACATACGCACGCATGCACACACACACACACATGCACATGCACACGCACACACACACACACACACACACACACACACACACACACACACATATATGCACGCATGCACACACACACACACACACACATACGCACGCATGCACATGCACACGCACGTGCACACACACACACACACACACACACACACACACCACTGGGACACAGTCATTTGGGACCCCTCACAGGCCCTCTGTGTCCTCCTGCTCCCCCAGTACTAGCACTGGGACAGTCTGTAGCAGACTACGCCTGCTTCGGGGCACTGTGACAGTCTGTAGCAGACTACGCCTGCTTCGGGGTCCTCCGTGGCTCAGTTGGTTGAGCATGGCGCTCACAACGAGCCAAGGTTGCGGGTTTGAGTCCCGCCGGGACCATATATACCGACAAATTGATGCACTCACGACGATGTAAGCCGCTTTGGATAGAAGCGTCAGCTAAACGGCGTATATATTATGTTATTATGCCTCCTGCTACTGCTCTTATTCCTTCAGATGAGACGTTAAACCGAGGTCCCGACTCCAGAGTCGTTAATGGGTCCCATGACACTTATCGCAAGAGTAGCCGGCAGTCGACTTTCCTGCCTCTGGGATTTGAGGAGCCAGAAACTGAGAGTGAAACGTTATTAGGGGAGGGGGGGTGGGGTGTGTGTGTGTGTGTGTGTGTGTGTGTGTGGGGGGGGGGGGGGGTGGTCGAGGGAGTCATGCTCTCTTGCCTACTGCACTCTTTGCCCCTTGTGTCAGCTTGCACACGGAGCGACCACTCTCACTTTCCCTAGCAGCCCGGTCAAAGCCGATGCAAAGCCGATTCAAATCAAACCGCCGTCTCAGCTGTCACCAGACGACATCGCGTCCTCGTCAAACCTTCCAAAAGCGAATAAATCTCTTGCGGATGCCCCCGTCTCCTCCACACAACCAGCTGTCACTGACAACTGGCCGTGACTACTTTCACCCTGAAAGTCAAAGTAGGAGTGTCTGTCCATTCTTGACAGAGCAGTTGTTCAATCACAGGAAAGCAAAGGCACCGCCTCCAATCAAGAGACTTTCAATGTGAATGTGCGAATTGTCCCTTTTCGTAATCACGCATCGCTGTGTGTCTCCTACCCGGAGGCAAGAACCATGGCTGTCACTGAGTGCTGTGCTCAGCATCGTCCCAAACCACCTGACACACACACACACAGTCAGAAAACACTGGGGCTCCGGGAGGAAAAGTTCCCAATGAAATCTGACGCGCAACTTTCCAGCTTCATAATCAGTTACTGCAGTATTACTGTAGACGGGTGCATTCCCAGTGCGGTTCTGTCCTTTTCTTAAGTACGTTTAATGTGACAACCGCAGTTTCTATTCTCTGCTCCGATCCCTCTTGTATGATCCTCTGGATAAGATTTAGTGGATTAAACGACCGTTTTTAATCCGTTTCACTGCATGCAGTTTCAGAGCCTTGAGTGTCAGTTTGCCTACAGCAGCACAGCGTCATGTGCTGGGTTGCCACATCTTTTCCATAAAGCCCCCATTTGAATGACAGATTGTGGTTACACTATGCATCGGTTGCCAGGTCTTGTCTTTGGTTGCTCGACCGTGTTCTTGTTTGCCAGATCTTGTTCTTGGTTGCCAGACCTTGTTCTTGGTTGCCAGACCTTGGTCTTGGTTGCCAGACCTTGGTCTTGGTTGCCAGATCTTGGTCTTGGTTGCCAGATCTTGTCATAAAGCCCCATATGAGTGACAGTCCTGTGTGCAGGCCTATGTTGTTGCCTCTGTGGCCCCAGCCTTTCCTCCAGGGCTGAGTCTCTCTGTCAGTGTGGCTGAGTGGGATGGGGAAGGCATGTTTTCCCCTGGCTCACCACAGCACTTTTAGCACTTAGCACAACTAAATGAGTGACTGTATATCCGTTACCCTAATTAAAGGTGTTAATGTGTACGTGTGTGTGTGTGTGTGTGTGTGTGTGTGTGTGTGTGTGTGTGTGTGCGTATACTTGGGTGACTCCCTCTGGTGCATTAACACCCTAAAATGCGAACACACAAACACACACACACACACACACACACACTCACACACACACCATCATCCCACCGGCACATACGCAGGCAGAGAACTTATTCAGTGTGTGCTAATGCATTAGTGGAAGGAGAAAGAGAAAGAGAGAAAGAGAGAGAGAGAGAAAGAGAGAGAGAAAGAGAGAGAGAGAGAGAGAGAGAGGGAGAGAGAGAGAGAGAGAGAGGGAGAGATAGAGAGAGAGAGAGGGAGAGATAGAGAGAGGGGGGGAAGACAAATTTTTCCAGAGTTGAGAGAGAACTAGAGTGAGAGTGAGATGCATGAAATGCCACAGACAAAAAGATTGTAAAAAGGAGCGTAATATACCTCCCTCCCCCCTCCCCCCCACCCCCTCTCTCTTTCTATCTCTCTCTTCTGCCTCTCGTTTAAACCTGTTTACTGTCAAAATGGCTTTTTGTCACCCTGGCACAGGGGAAAAAAGAAACGGCACAGAGACAGACTTCCTGATGGCACAGGAAGCTACCGTCCCCACGGCAACGCTGACGGAGGGTCTGGGCTCCGTTTGGGAGCGGAGAACGGCCCGTTTTTTCATTTTAATGACAGAATAGATTGAATATGAGATTCTAGATTGATGATAATGATGATATCATATCTGATATCATGATTCTGTCTTTGACCATGTACAATTATACAGTGTACTTAGTAAACATTTACATTTACATTTACATTTTTAACATTTAGCAGACGCTTTTATCCAAAGCAACTTACAACAAGTACATTTGTCTAAAGTAAGTGAATCATCTATACATCAGTCATCATTATAAAAACATCTATCCTAGGACCAGGTGCCATTGGCAGTCACAATGCTGGAAGAAGGAAGAATTACTTTAATGAACATTTTATTTTAAATTTTTATTATTAACAGTAGAGGAACTGGGGTAGTGGGGGGTGAAGAGGTCTTTAGGGTTAGGGTTAGTACAGGGGGGTAGTGGGGGTGAAGAGGTCTTTAGGGTTAGGGTTAGTACAGGGGGGTAGTGGGGGGTGAAGAGGTCTTTAGGAGGGACAGTCAAGATGTAGCCTGAAGAGATGGGTCTTCAGTTTACGGCGGAAGATTGGTAGTGAACAGTGACAATACAAGGTGATGATGATGATGATGATGAGGATGATGATGGTGATGATGAGGATGATGATGGTGATGATGATGATGATGATGGTGATGATGATGATGAAGATTGGTAGTGAACAGTGACAATACAAGGTGATGATGATGATGATGATGATGAGGATGATGATGGTGATGATGAGGATGATGATGGTGATGATGAGTATGAGGATGATGATGGTGATGATGATGATGATGATGGTGATGATGATGATGAAGATAGGTAGTGAACAGTGACAATACAAGGTGATGATGATGATGATGATGAAGATAGGTAGTGAACAGTGACAATACAAGGTGATGATGATGATGATGATGAAGATAGGTAGTGAACAGTGACAATACAAGGTGATGATGGTGATGATGATGATGATGATGAAGATAGGTAGTGAACAGTCTTGCTCCTTTTCAATTGTATGAATGTTTTGTCTTGGCCCAGATCTTAGAGAATTTCAGATACTTGCTTCTTGTTATCACATTGGAATAGCCTTTAATTTCGTTACCAGTAGGGATCTGACAGACGAATTTAGTGTGTAAACCCACCCAAGGTGCGCGCAAACACACACACACACACACACACACACACACACACACACACACACACACACACACACACACACACACACACACACACACACACACCCACCCACACACCCACCCACACACACACACACCCACATACCCACTCTCCCTCCCACCCAGCCACACACCCTCCCACCCACCCACCCTCCCACCCACCCTCCCACACACCCACCCACGCACACAATCTCCCTCTCAGCCTCCATTCTCTCTCCTGCCGCTCGTGTACGGTGGTAAACATTGGATCTGGGAAGCGTTGTCTGTTTCTGCTGCCATTGTTTGGCACCCAGCATCTCCCTGGCTGGCGTCCTGGGCTGTGGAGAAGTAAAGCAAAGACGACTGCTGGGGCCCAATATGTTGTTACGCATTCACTTAGGCTTTGGCTGTTTCTGGCCCAGCGTGTGCTGCACCGTAGCTTAGCTTAGCCTAGCTTAGCTCGTCTTTGGCTGGTTCTGGCCCAGCACATGCTGCACTGTAGTTTAGCTTAGCTTAGCTTAGTCCCACAATGACTCACT
>NW_028152338.1:0-9991 GCF_951799395.1 Argentina silus | reverse complement strand
TGGCAGTGATTTGTCTCTGGCAAGGAAGTAGTTTGTCACAATTGTATTTTATATTGAATTAGCATAGATTTGTAAGTACTGTAATGTTCATTGCTAGTCGACACAGTCGTGGCCGCTGGGATGAAGCAGCAGGGTGGGACCAATAAGAAGCATTTTGCCTGCCAACTGAATCGCCGGGAAGCATTTTTAATCGGCGACTGCTAATAAAAATTTCGAACACTGCATTTGGTTGTGTCCACTTGGGAATTTCTCATAGTGGATGGATAATTATGTAGATAGAGTCATACTTACATACCTGGGTGAGTTGACTACAGCTATGTTTGATCATATGTAACATCAGTGCATCCATATTATATGCACCTGTACCCGGTTGCATAAAATCGACTATAACTACATTTTTTTACTCGAATGTAGACCCACTGCGGACAGCCAAGGGCCACTTGACGTTGCGGGCTCTGAGACTCACACCAGCTGTTATGAATCTGTACAAGGAGGGAGACTTCTCACCTGAGAGGTATGCTGCCAGATCAACTTTTATTATTCAGTGACAATACAGGATACCCTGGCTGGTAGACTTGATTTACAGTCATTTTGTACCTATAGTCACATGGCTCCCGTCTCGCAACACACAACACTGATTTGATGTTATCTGGTTATAAAAAAAATTGCTTGCCAACACAACAGGGCTGGATCCAATTACATAATTGTAATTGTTTACATACTAATTGATTGTAATTGATTTATTTTGTGCAATTATAACAGTTATGATTATTTGCAAATATTTTTGTATCACACTTAAAAAAGCCTATCAGAAATCCATTATGTGTTTATCAATCATATACAAAATATCAAAATTCAGCCTACGCAAAGTATATATGATTGAAATGATGTAGTTGTAAATGGTTTGACAATGCTGGAAGAGCCATTGTAATTGAACTGAAGAACCATAATTTTACAAATTCAAACGTGATATCCTTTAATTGACAGCAGTGGACATTCCTAAGTAAGTATTTGGTTGCCAGGATTAAGAAACTCGTCATGTTGGCAACTTTGAAATGGTTGAGCACTACTTACAAGTTTTGGTTCAAGCCCTCATAGGTTCATGATCATGATGTTCATACTCTGTTCCAGTATGAAGAAGTCAGGTGTGAGCTTTGAGAAGCTGTTTGACGAAGTGCCGGTCGTCATCAAGAACTCCCACCTTATCAACGCAACGCTGTGTGAGCTCGATGATGTCGCCCCCAACCAGAACAAATACAACTACCTTGACCTTGCGACATCGTGCGTATAACTCAACCATTACAATACTAGTGTGCTGTTGCTGCCTCCTGTTATGCTTAGCTCTGTCCTAGGAATGAACTTCTAGAACAACCTAGGGATTCACAACAAAAAGGCGAGTCTATTTTGAGGGATGTTATTTATGTAGATTCATGGGTAGTTCCGTGAGAAGTAGATTTTGTGAGTGTAAAGAATAACAATGCAACATCATTTGAAATATAATGTTAATGAACTCGATAGCAAAATGTGAAATATAAAAATTATATATGCATGAATCATTTTAATATTGTTTGCATTTGAAAAATCAAATGTTCTTTTGTGAAAATGCAAATGCGGAGCAGGGAACAACATTGCATTTAAATGCAACTGTGACATGCATGCAACCCAAGCCTGGTGTCCACTGAGTTTACTAGAGGTGAAAATCGCCCTGCATTCACACCCTGTGTTGCGCCTGTAGGTCGGTGCTAGAGAAGAATCTACGGATGATGATCGACAGCATCGACTATCTGAACCAGGACTCAAACAAGTTCTTCAACTACCAGCGCCAGCACGCCAAGCAGCAGCAAGCAAAACAACAACACATACTCAAGCGGGTACGTGTTGATGGTGTCACAACACTCACTGTTTGTTAGGGACAGTGTAACCCCTTATAGAAATGGATTTATGTTTTTTTTTCTCCCCTTGTTGCCAATGCACATCCAGCGAACTGATTCAGTGATTTTTGACACAGGCCCTGTTAAATGAGTACTTGTAAATAAATATGTAAACAATCTGACAAGGGCCTAACAATCGTACATAAAAATATTATTCAAGTAAATAAATTTTGCGCTATTTTTACAGTTGTGACACATTGATTAGTTAATAGAATTATTATGTTTGCTATAATTAAAACTGTCCTGCAAATTTGGGGCTTTTGGAAAAGTGTGCTAGTTGTGTAAGTTTCTGTGCATGCTAGGACAGTTGCAAGATAATTTTCTTGTGGATTTTTACTTGCTCATTGACGTATTATGAATAATTTATATATATAATCTGGTTATTATGAATAATTTATAGTGTCCACTTGACGTTTTTAATGTCGTTTATATTTTTCAAATTCAATTCTTGTGTGCAGTGCTGTGAAATGAGATTTTATGTGTGTTTGAATTGTTTTAGTTTTTTTCGTTTGAAAAAACCAATCAGACAATTTATCGCTCAACCAGATATACCATATTTGACCAAAATAGTCGTACAGTATGCTTGAACAAAAATTGGGCCACAGAAAAATGTCAAGGAATCTGTTCTTATAAGTGTACACCAAGTGTTTCTCTAGACAATAAGGTAACTGTTTAACACTAGTGGTGTCATTTGGTGACTTGTGTAGAACAACTGAAAAGTGGTGTAAACTGCTCAATGCCAGGTGGCGATACTTTTAAGTTGTTCTGCACCAGTAGGGACTTAGCGATTCTAGCACTTAGCATGAGCAACAAATCGCTCCCTTGTTGATTGATGAATGCACGTGACAGGGAGCGACATATGTCACACTTGTACGTATGCATCTATGTAAAGTTTGTACGCATTTCTTCAGATATTGATGATACGATGACATGTTGTGTCGTTGCAGCAACAAGAGAACACCGCGAGAGGCACCCGAGGCGAGGCCCCACTGCCCGAGGAGGACATTAATAAGCTGTTCAAGCCCCTACAAGCCCCACCCCGACTCGACCCGCTCTTGTGGGCTGGGCAGGTCGACAGCTACGCTGCACAGATCAACTCGTTCAGCACGCAGAGTTTCGGCAAATTGTTCATGGCCGAGTCGTTACATAAGGAGCCTGGCAAATAGATGTGCCATTGTTTGCGCAAGACACTGTTTGCTGGTGCGGTCTGCCTGCTGAAGCAGTCAGGCGGTGCAGGAGGATGTAGGAACGTTGTCAGTTGGTTGATGCGAAATAAACACTTTCATTGCATTGTGTTTGGTTGTGTTCGTTCTTTTAAGAATTCTGCAGAATGTCTAGGGTAGAGAAAGAAATGATGTGAAGATTGACGAAGAATTTAAATAGCATCATTCACGTGGCGGTGTGTTGATGGAAACAGTTGTATTGAAATAGTTTTTATCTGCCAATCATTGTTGATGGGTTTGACCACGTTGTGCAAATGGTTTGTTTTATCACAAATCCGCTGTCGGTTTTTCTTGGGAGGGTTTGGTATCATTGTAGTGTTCGACAGTGTAGAATGAAAAACGTTTCTCAGTTTTGGGTGCACTGGCTGTGTAAACCACCCACCCTTTTTGAAAAAGAATACAATATCCAATGCATGTCTTGGGTCATGGGTAACATATACGATCAGACGCTGTCGAAGATAATTTCATGACAGACGATTTACAAATTTCGTCTACAAAAACCTCGATATCACCTTTTCCCGTTGTGATCTTGATACCCAATGACCACGATGAAAACAATATTTTTATTGTACTGCCATCCTAAGAAATGATCAGACTAGAAACTACCTGTGGGAAAAATTGGGAGACAATCGAGTACAACATTATTAGAGTAATGTCGTTTCACGAGGTGTTTACAAAGTAATTCATAAAGTCATAATTATGGTGTGCGCACGTACGCAGATCGGCCACTGCCAAGAAGTTTTCTCATGTCATTCTCTAAACGCCTACGCATTGACGTAGTTGATGAGAAAACAACCTGACAATGGCAATTTTTTTGGGGGTTTGTACCCCATATTTGTGACGAAACCCCTGCTTAGTTGTCATACGTACCCATTCCCATAGAACATTAAAAATAAATACAACGCACTTCCTGATACGATCGACCGGCTACCCCCCCCCCATCATACGAAATGATGGGGGTAGTATAGAATGTTAGACGAAATAGTCAAAACATTGTTCAGCGATATACACATTATGAAATAGGGTTTGCAGTTGGACAACGGATTCGCGGAAGTCAATGCGAGGGCTGCATTTATTTAATACAAATCATGGTCCCAATTCGGGAAAACTCGGACGTCATCCTTCACTCGTACAGCATTTGGTTTTCATTTTGAATAATGCCGAGAATACTTTATCATAGAGATACATAGTGAGGAACATCAACAATGCACTAACAGGAACATCAACAATGCCCTAACAGGAACATCAGCCACAGAAGGATGAAACTTTTATAAGATATTTTAGAACAGAACTTTGTCAGTACAATATTTTCAAATGCACCTCGCGCGGTGGAGTTGTTCATCATTGTTCATGTTCAACTCCTCGAAGAATTGGCTTCGCATCCAGCTCACTGAAGTCCGGGAAGTACGACTGGAACTCCTTCCTCATGGAAGACATGTGCGCCTGTACTCGTTGACGGGAAGTCGGCTGGAACTCCTTCCGCATGGAAGACAGGTGCGTCTGTATTCGTTTACCCATGTTCCAATTCAAACGCTCTTCCTCCCCAAGCGCCGCGGCAAGATGTTTGAACATATTGAGGATTTTTCCTTGAATTTGACCTCTCACAGTAAAACAGCATATCGTGGTACTAAGCCTGTTGTCCGATTAAACGTGACGAAATCGTTGTAAATAACACGAATTGGTGACGAAGTAACTTAGCTGAGCCATATTTGCGCAATTTCTGTGAGAATACGGACACAGGGAGGGCGGGAGTTCAAACGTGTGGTCAAAAACCTGAGCTTTGCCAGCCCTCCCCCGCGGCTATTAAGACATTTATAAGTGACTAACACATCAGCAACAATTGCACTGCATATTGTGGCAAATATTGGTAACGACATTTCCCACTAGTGTTTAATGTTTTGCATGGTATTATGTTTTCTGTAAGATTGATAATATTGCAGAAACAATGTGTCTCTTTCATGGACGGTAGTTTCAGTTAAACCTCTGGGCACCCCTTGGAAGACCTCCCGCGTACTGGGCATGTACTGGGCACGTACTGGGCATGTACTGGGCACGTACTGGGCATGTACTGGGCACGTACTGGGCACGCCTCCCCAGGCTGGGAACCCTTGTTGTAATGGTTAGAGTTCGTTAATTGACAACGTGTTAACTCTTTGGTGAGTTACGTATCAACATAATCTGGTTATAAGTAGCACATAATTGAAAGAAATTGCGTGCGTGCGTGCGTGCGTGCGTGCGTGCGTGCGTGCGTGCGTGCGTGCGTGCGTGCGTGCGTGCGTGCGTGCGTGCGTGCGTGCGTGCGTGCGTGCGTGCGTGCGTGCGTGCGTGCGTGCGTGCGTGCGTGCGTGCGTGCGTGCGTGCGTGCGTGCGTGCGTGCGTGCGTGCGTGCGTGCGTGCGTGCGTGCGTGCGTGAGTGTGATCTTCCTCAAAGTTCATTGTACAAAGAGGTGAGGCCGATTACTTGTTACATAGTTGCAACGCTTTAACGGTTCCTATTCCGATTATCTCTGCTGCTGGCTTTCCCTTCCACTTGTCATCCTACCTCGCCTTACTTACTTCCCTGTTGGCACAGTCTTCTCGTCTTAAATGTGGTCTGCTCTTTTCCTGCGGCTTCTCTGAGTAACCGCCTCCGCTATCTTTGGTAGTCGGCCACTATATGCGCCAAGTGTGGGCAGATCACGGCCATTGACCTTGGTAACCGAGTGAGGTGAGAAAAAGAAGCTCTGCACACAAAACCGCACCAGCTGGTAAGCCTGCGCAACGCAGCTTAGTGGCTGTGGTTCCCTCTATGTATAGCTTTTATACCATTCGTTTAAATTAATAGCGAATTTCCAAGACGAAACAAAATATGTAATTTAAACTGTATCATTCACCCCATTATCATACACTCTAAAAACAGATTGGTTAAAATGACCAGGATATTGGTCAAATTCAACCAATGTGGTTGGTAGATATGTGTCCAACCAATCTCTTGGTTAAGACAACCAATTTTTTATGGTTAACTTTTTAACCAATCCATATTGGTTAGAATAGTAACCAACATATGTTGGTCAATTTAACCAAGTTATTGGTTAATATATCTAGGTCATGTAGCAACCAATGTAAATTGGTTAGGCTAGGACCAATTATATTGGTTGGAATATGACCAATTGATTGGTTGTCTAGAATAGGACCAATTATGTGGAATTAATACAATATACCATTTAGGCAATGCAATAGACAACAAGCTAGAGTTCATTCTACTATCACTGCATGCATTTAATTTCAGGAACATCATGTCAGTTTTTTCCACAAAGTTGTCAGTGCAAGTCGGTGCAAAACATGTAATATGACGGCATTGTACTGAGACATTAAATCATTTAACCTTTAGAGACCCGGATTTTTTTCAAGAAATTGCTATGCTATTCTTTAAACGCATGTCATTTCATTACTATAAAGAATTTCAATACACATGTATACATTTTTGGAAAGGTAATATCCTCAAGAATTCAGTCACAGTGAAATATTTGTGTTTATAAGTTGTCAGACATCACACTTTATTCAAAATGGCTGACAATCATTATCGCTGGCGACACATCATCACATTTATTAGACAATAACAAAAAAAGTACTACTCACATATGAAAACTGTTTACATATTCAGAAACTGCACTAAAAACTACACAAAGATGCAAAGTTTGAAGAAAATATCTTCATTGTTTCCTGTTCTATACAAAGTAAGAACTGTAGGCCTAGCCACAGGCCTGCCATGTCCACGACCACGCCCTCTGTGAATAGGGGACCGGTCACGTCCACGTCTTGACTTTGAAGCGGTAGCCCTACCTCGCCTGGGCCTGCCTGTCGTTGCCGTTGCCCTGGCCTTAGACCTAGTCAGTCTAGCCACACCTTGCTGTTGTTCACTGTAGCTGTCAGTGTCACTGCTGCTTTCAGGATGAAGATTACCACTGGTAGCAGCAGCTACAACTGTCGAAACCACTCCACTTCCACTCGGGATTGGATCGATCGAATCAATCGTTTCAGTCTCACTGTCCGAATGAACAGGCGTCACAGCGAGCGATATTTCGGCTTCTTCGTCAGTCTCGCTGTCATCTTCATTCGATAATTCACTATCTTCCATATCATCAATAATTCGAAGCACCTCGTGTGGATCTGCGATCAAGCGCGATCGCAGCGCCATTACTTACTTTTACGGCGGAACACAAATTATCAACAACAATCTTCAAAACGCTATAACAACACTAATATCAAAAAATTTGCGACGCCATTACTACAGGGAATGCCTAGGCTATTGCTCTATTGATCAATCCCCTACACCCCTCTACCAGAGCAATGAAATTACCGCAACAGACCACATATGACCACCCCTATGCCGTCGCGCGATATATCGCGCGACCGGTTTCTAAAGGTTTTAACATAAAATACAATACATTATAAACTACGGGTGAACGATATAGAACTAAAGCCAATAAAAAATCAATGCAAACAAAGGCAAATGATAGAATAGCTCAAACTGGCACGTCTAGTCAATGTACTAGTAACCCTCAAGGTCATGAAAGTATAAAAATGTGTCGTGTGACATATGCACAATGTAAATTGTTAATTGTGTTACATGAAATAATTCAAGAGACGTCACACTGTGATCTTGATTTCAGTTTTCTAGTACACACAAAAGTACACATTACGAGTACACATTTGTAAGGGCAAATAACTGGCATGCAGTGCATGACTCTATTCGTTGTCTGTTTCAATTACTAACTAACCAAGTACAATGCACATAGAGCAGACGGGCAGCTTGATGACAACTAAAAACAAAACAATGTCAGCTTCGTATTTCTAGTCCTAACATTTAATGTGGCCGAGAAGTTCCATCTCTCTTGGTGTGACCACGTCATATGGCGTGGTGATGTTGAAAAGCCCCTTCTGTACGAATGTCCACACGTCTGCTGCCTCAGCGGGGTACTCTGCATTGAATATAAAGAAGACCTTGAAGCAGATGTCGACTGCCTTCACCAAAAAGTCCACCTCATAGAGCACATCCTCACAGAGGAGGAATAACTCCTTGGCCGCCAAGATAGTGTCACAAAGAGCGAGGATTTGAGGTTGCCGAGTCATACCTCACTTCTCCTCTCATCTCTTTCTTAGGTAGGCAGCAAGGTATGTCCCACTCTGGAATAAGCAAGGAACACGGAGTATAATACGCTGAAGCATGACGACATTCCAGTACATTATGTGTACATTTATTTATATATTCATTTATAATTACTAAGTTAGTAATGTTTTTGATTACGGATGTGGCATATGCTGCGAAGATAGACATGCCATGTGTACTCCAGTGAGAAGTGTCAAATAGCCAGACTGGTGACTATAGAACAGTGGATTTGAACAAAAAAGTTAATACTTAAACTTACCCCTGAATGTCTCAATCATGTGATGCATTCCCCAATCGGCCATCTTGTCTTCCACATAATTGTCCATCAGTGATGACTGGTGAAACTACAAAAATATTACCAAATATATTAATCAATATAATGTACTAATTGGTAGACATCAAGTAGGTCTAAATACTCAAACTACCCGTTATATAGAAAATAGCAACACAGCTGCACAAGTCCACAGTGACTCAATACCATTGTATTTATGTAGTTCACTACACGCGTTTACTTTACTAAGAATGTATGACATAGTATGTAACAGCTAATAAACAGCTACAAGAAGCAATTTGAGTTTGTTAAATCTTGCTGGCTGGTACATGTAGACTATCCTTGAAAGTCATTAACACTGACTGCTGTCTGCCATCTAGTGGAGTATGGCTGTTGCTATGAACCACCCCGCTGGCTTGAGCTGGTCACTGGGTAATTTGTCATTTCTGCATTCCACAGTCAAACACAGGATATATCAGTTTCAAACATTCCATTAAAGCTTTGCTAACTAACTTTACTAACTACTTACAACTCCGCATTTTACAGTTAACATAGAGCAAGATGTACACTGGCTAACAGAGAGTTACTAACTCCTTATGATGATAAACCAAGATCTGGTATATTTCATCAAGAACTCCTAGTACTGCTTCCAGCTCTATATGAAAACTGATACGTGCGGGCTTGGCCCGTCTCCATCACTAAACACATACAAGGTCACACCCCTGAGAATAAAACTAGTCATATGTATGAATATATACTAATACATTACATTAAAGTTACATCAAATAATAGCATATTCCTTTATATACCATATCATGCCAAAATTATATAATATAAACAAACTTTTGGTTAAGAAACTATTTGACACTTACCAAGTGTCTACGCGGTGGCCTCGTCAGTTCAAAGTCATGCTGTGAAAAGGAAGTTGCCTGCATCTCACGTGACCACTGCCACTCAGCAAATGTAGTCACCTAGTATTTAACTGAAACTTCTTGGATTGTTTAGTTGTTTTATTATGGGATTCACAAAGTACTAATACAGCGGTTTAAGTTGCTGTACTGCACAATAAGGAAGACATCAGGCAACAATAATAAACAAAGATTGGTTGTAGGCCTAACCAATGTGATTGGTTACCGGACAACCAAAATAATGGTCACTAGTTGACCAATATATTGGTTAAGCCAACCGATATTGGGCCAAACAATTATATTACTAATCTAATGTACTAATACATCGTCTGAAGTTGCTGTACTGCACAATAAGCACGGCATAAGGCAACAATAATGCATAAAACAATTGGTTGTAGGCCTAACCAATGTGATTGGTTACCGGACAACCAACGTATTGGTCACTAGTTGACCAATATATTGGTTAAAACAACCAATATATAACCAATATTGGGCCAACCAATTAGATT
>NW_028152339.1:37500-47500 GCF_951799395.1 Argentina silus | reverse complement strand
ACATGCCTTCTCCTTGCCCCCTACACATGGAATGGAGGTCTAATGCCCTCCTCCCTTCCGTTGGTAGGCCATTTGCCCTCATCAGCACTCAGGAAGTGTGCTCAACAGGTGTGTTTGGACGAGTGAGCTGTCACTCTCATTTCCGTCCAATTGCTCACGTCTGATTGTGGGCCTTGGGAATGCGATGGGTGGAGCTTGATTGCAATTGCTTTAATCCCTGATGTGCTCTGTTAATTACCCAAGTCAAGTAAACTAAGAGATGGAGTGTTTAAATGGGGGGAGGGGGGTCCTCCAAAATGAGCGCTAGGTCCCCCAGAAAGCTTGATGTTAATTATCCAATTTAAACTGATGAAATTGAAAGTTGAACCCCACAAATTAATTAATTAGCCTAATCGGTGCTGGCTGTGTTGGTGGCTGCAAAAGGAAGGCCTTCATTGTGTCTGTCTGTGTGTGTGTGTGTGTGTGTGTGTGTGTGTGTGTGTGTGTGTGTATGTGTGTTTTTGTGTGTGTGTGTATATAGAATGTGTATTTGTGTATATATAGATGTGTGTGTGTGTGTGTGTGTGTGTGTGTCGGTGTCTGTTTGAGAGAGAGCGCGCGTGTGTGTGTGTGTGTTTGAGAGAGAGCCGCGCGTGTCTTTTTCTAATCTGCATCACGGCTCCACTGTGGTCATTAAAAGCAACGAGGAATGGCTCCAGACGTCACTTCTCTGTTAATTACATCAGCTAACTTAAACCATCCACCAAGTAGGCTGAACAGCCTCGGTGGGCACGGAGCTGTGGAGTCACAGCAACAACCTCATTTCACTGACGTTTGGCTAGCCAATCGGAAAGGGCCCGATAAATGCTACATATTGTCTCGGAAAGCTTGTCATAAGCCAGGCACGCATTACAAATACCCAGCCCGCTCAACGGAGAAATCTCATGATGCATCATAACTTCTTATGGCTATGTTTATGCACTCAGTCACACAGTCGTTTTGGCTGTAATCCTCGTGGCGGCGGCGGCGGCTGCGTTCCTCTCACGCCCCGTCTTGTGCTGTGCAACATTAAAAGGCGATTGAGAAAGCTATTGCGTGTCGTTTCCAATTCAAATGCGACGTGTTTTTCTCCCCCTAGTGAGGGAACTTCTTGTGAATGCCGTCGCTGCAATAATTGTAACACCATGTCCTCCTCCACCCTACGCACCGCATGCTGCCCCCCCCCCTCCCTCCCCTCCCTCCCCTCCTCCCCCTCCCCCTCCTCATACCCCAGCGAGACGCTAGCTAACGATGTGGGTGGAAGGACAGGGTCAGCTCCGGAGTTCAAAAGGTCGCGGCCTGCCTGTGCTGTCGGGTGGCAGTGAAAGATTCCTGTCTGTGTCAGGGGTCGACGGATGGCAGAGTCGGCATGGGGGACTTTGTCATATAACTTTTATATAGATTTGCTACTTCTTTAGAGTCTCTGCATGTGCCAGTCTGCTTTGTGCTGACTCACACAGGAGAGAGGGAGGAAGATGGGGATATATATATATATATATATAGCTGGTGCACTTTGATTCTCTATACATATTACATAGCAGTTCTGATCATGGAATACTTAAGATTCCCCTTTGTTCTTTCTCTCTCTCTCTCTCTCTCTTTCTCTTTCTCAACCCCTTATCCACAAAAGGTATCTCTCTCTCATTCTCTCTCTCTCTCTCTCTCTCATTCTCTCTCTCTCTCTCTCTCTCTCTCTCTCTCTCTCTCTCTCTCTCTCTCTCTTCTCTAATTACCACTTGCTCTGTCGTCGTCGTCCCCCCAGCCTTTTTCTCAGCTGTGTGTTCACCCAGTCTCTGTTATGTGAGGCTGATTTTGGGGCTGTTTGAGTTTACCCAGTCAGAGTCCATGTTTTTAATGAGTTGTTTTTAAACATGTTTCTGAGAACAGCATTTATTCATACACACGCACACTCGACGTACTCACACACATACACACACACACACACACACACACACACACACACACACACACACACACACACACACACACACACTTCCTCAGACAATTAGTGGTAATAGAAAGGGCTTGTGGATTGGCCGTATTGCCTTAGGGAAGTAGCACATGTATGGGGGAATAATTCTCACAGAGAATCCTCTAAGATTTAATTATGCCTCACTTTCTGTAATGGACTTCTGGAGCCCCAGAACTCTGATGGGATGCAAGGACCGGGAGACAATTAATGGCTTTTCCTCCACACTCTCTCCAAGTGATTCTTTATCCTCCTATGTGAACGCCAGACAAAACAGCATGGGGACAGGAGTGTAACTTTTCTAGTGTATTCCAGGGTGTGTGTTGTAATCATACGTGTGTGTGTGTGTGTGTGTGTTTGTGTGTGTGTTTGTGTGTGTGTGTGTGTGTGTGTTGTGTGTGTGTGTGTGTGTGTGTGTGTGCTCACCCTCCTCCATACTAATGCATGCCCACTGGTGTGTTAAATGTCTATCAGCCTGCTCTACACAGTCCTAGATAGTACAGCTGACTTAGACTGATAGGAACACAAACCAAAACACATGATAACGATTCCTTCCCACACACACAAACACACACACACACACACACACACACACACACACACACACACACACACACACACACACACACACACACACACACACACACACTCAGCCTTAATGCACTTAGATATACACAACACAACAGTAGGACAGACTGCAGCTCTGACCACCATGGTAGATGGGGTATAAGCAAGCACAATCCCACAAACCAAATGCAGTAAAAGGCTCTAGTGGAAGCAGATGTTGAGCGATTTAAATTGACATTTGGTTTAAAAGCAAAAGCCACTGCGTCTATGTCAATTCCTAAGGGTGACCCCCCCCCCCCCTTCCCCCACACGCACACGCACACACACACACACACACACACACACACACACACACACACACACACACACACACACACACACACACACACCCACATTCCCCCTACCACCACCACTGCCCCCCTTCCTGTTTGTGTAGAGGGTTTGCTCTGGCTATGAGCTAAGTGCAAGCCCCCCCCCCCCCCCCTATCCAAATGGCTGGTTTTTGTGGTAAAGCCCATTTGCCTCTCAAAGGCTTCTGAAATGGAGGGCAAAGACCAGGTGAATGAGTCCCCCCTCCACTCCCTCCCTCCCTCCCTCCCTCCCTCCTGCCCTCCCTCCCTCCCTCCCTCCCTCCCTCTCCTTCATTATTCCCTTCCTCCTCTCCTGTATGTTCACAGCCCTCCATTCTCCTTCATTCTTCACACGAAGCGGCACTGATTTGCATCTCGTTAGACCCATTGGAGAAGGCGTCCTCACAGAACGCCAGAAGAAAAGAAGGGAGTGCTGGAAAAAAGGGTGGGGAGATGAGAGGCTGGCATAACAGTCCACCACAACCCCCCCCCTTCCCTCCCTCTTCTCTCCATCTATTTTCCCCTTCATAAGAGAAGTGACATTTGCGTCATCCAGGCTGTTTTGGTCTCTGAGTGTGTTATGCCAAAGGGTCAGTGATGGTGCTCTTTGTACTGGGCCCACGGTCCACGTCAACTAATGGCCTGGGTAAGTGTATGCATCGTCATGGGCAACTATTAAGTCTTAACCATTATTCTTAATCTGTCTCAGCCTTAATTAACCATCTATCTGGTTGAAGTAGGTTGTTATGAATGCAGAATGAGACAGTGATAGGTATGTGGTGTGGGGTGGATGTGTGTGTGTGTGTGTGTGTGTGTGTGTGTGTGTGTGTGTGTGTGTGTGTGTGTGTGTGTGTGTGTGTGTGTGTGTGTGCATGTGCGCACGTGTGTGCATTAATGAGCGAACACCCTCTCTAGCTCTCTGCACAAAAAGCTGCCAAGCACCCTATCTTATACAAACAACACATTATGTGTTAGCATACACGCTAAACATTCACCATAGAACCAAGTTGAGCCTAGGGCTCTGCGATTAGCATTCACGCTAACACACAGGCTTCGACACAACCAGCGTGTCCAGAAGACAGAGCAGACTGCCAGGTTGAGGAATGGCTCGGTCTGGGCCGATGGCTCCAGCGCTAGGGATGCTAGCTCCTCAGTCGATACCCCCCGAGCGTGGTCCAGCATATGTCACTTTCAGAGAGACGGGACGGCCAGAGACAGTAGGTTCCACAGCCCAGGAAGAGCCATCCATTATCACCCCCCCCCCCCCCACCCCAGCCCTCTCATCATGCGACATGTAGCTTGACCATCTGAAACCAACACGTATGGATTTCCACAGTACATGACAACATTGCTGGTCAGACAACATTGTTTATCTATTCCTTTATTTTTTTTTACCATTGTCTTTTTTGTGGGTATGTAGTATCTCTCTAGATCTATCTATCTATCTATCTATCTATCTATCTGTCTGTCTGTCTGTCTGTCTGTCTGTCTGTCTGTCTGTCTGTCTGTCTGTCTGTCTGTCTGTCTGTCTGTCTGTCTGTCCGTCCGTCCGTCCGTCCGTCCGTCCGTCCGTCTCTTTTATCAAGTTATTTAGCTTGGAAATCTTTTACCAGGCAGGCCTATAAATAAAACACACACTAGAATCACGGAAGCATCTTGATTTAGACGTGTGCTGAGTGAGTCAGGTTGAGCATAATGGAACAAGGGGGATGCTGTATGAATGCTCTCTCTAAGCCTATCTCTGCTGGATGTCTAATACAAGTGTTGAACACTGAATAGCTCTCCCTCCAGGGGAATACTTTAATAACAATAGGCCATTGACCAACCTGCAGACTCCCCGTAGCCACCTTAATGGCTTCTAAAATGGCTACCGTTCCTGAGGAGTCAATCAGCAGGAGTCAATCAGCTACTCAAATCAGCAGGAGGAGACCGCTGAACGCCTAGCCTCAGGAATATCTCTTAGCCAAAAGTAAATGTGAATAGGCAGTCTTTTTTGTGATGCAGGAAATACTCTCACTATTGTTTTTGAGCATTAATATGTTATGCTAAATACAGTGTTTTCTATCTAAGGTCTTCTCTTATGCAAGAGTTTTGAAAAAAAATACAGTACCTATCTCTCTATCTGTCTAAACCGATGATTTGATCTGCATTGTCATGCAGCCTTGAAGTACGCAACCGCTTCAAATGGAGATGCAGGGAAGCCCGACACAGTAAACAACTTCTCTTTTGGTCTTCAAGACAGCGGAGGGAAATCTGTTTTAAGGGCATGTGTCTGGCTCAGCGGCCCGAGGGACTCAACTCCCATCTTTCCTAGTGTTGTTGACAGGGCAACAGAACCTCTGGGTACTCTTCCAAAACACTACCTAATTAAATTACTTCCCCATCGTTCCCCCTGCATCAAAAATGAAACAGTAATGTTAACCATTATGGTAGCACACTAATGCCTCTAGGAGTAGGTGCAGTCAGCAAGTATGAGAGGCCTTTTCAACTTTGACCCCTCACCTCTGATATAATTGGGCTGTGTCGTATTCAGCCCAATCAGAAATAATCCCATGCTGTCACATACAGTCAACGACCACTTTATTAGGAACACCTGTAAACCTTCTCAGGGTGGAGGTGGTGTAATGGTGTGGGGAATGTTTTCTTGGCACACTTTGGGCCCGTTAATACCAATCAATCATCGCTTGAATGCCACAGCCTATTTGAGTATTGTTGCTGACCATGTGCATCCCTTTATGGCCACTATTTACCTATTTTTTAATGGCTACTTCCAGCATGTTTTCTATTTTCTAATGGCTACTTCCACCATGTCACAAACCAAAAGTCATCTCAAACTGGTTTCATGAACATGACAATGAGTTCAGTGTTCTTCAGTGGCCTTCCCAGTCACCAGATCTGAATCCAATAGAATACCTTTGGAATGTGGTAGAACAGGTAGAACAAAATCTGCAGGAATTGCGTGATGCAATCATGTCATCATGGACCAGAATCTCAAAGTGTGTGTGTGTGTGTGTGTGTGTGTGTGTGTGTGTGTGTGTGTGTGTGTGTGTGTGTGTGTGTGTGTGTGTGTGTGTGTGTGTGTGTGTGTGTGTGTGTGTGTGTGTGTGTGTGTGTGTAGTTGTTGTCATGAAGGGATGCCTATTCAATGTGTTCAGTTACAGTTAACACCCATCGATAGGTGGTGTGGTTGTTTGACCCCTCATAAACATGCAAACGTACACACACACATGCACACGCACACACACACACACACACACACACACACACACACACACACACACACACACAGGGAAAGGTAACCCAACCCAAATCAGAGCATTAAAGCCTGGCAGCCCAGTCAGCTTTGTTCATGCATAATTTAGCGGGAGGATGTAGCAGTAATTGTGAAGACATAAACATCTTGAGTTGAGATAATTGAGCAGTCACTCTTCTAATGGATGTCTGTTGGACACAAGTTTTTAATGGGGCAGGCAAGAGTGACAGCTTCTGAGACAAGAGAGAGAGAGAGAGAGAGAGAGAGAGAGAGGGGTGGGGGGGATGTCTTTTTAAAAAAAATATTTATTCCCTGTATATGGTGACAAATCTTGACAGGCACAAACACCCCTCATGTACACACACACACACACACACACACAGTCCATCTTTATCCACAGTAACCAGATAGTTTGCAGAACCAGCTCTGCTAGTTCTGAGCAGTGTGTGTGTGTGTGTGTGTGTGCGTGCACGCTGTGATGAGAGATGGCGTCCCACTGGCAAAACGAGTCCCCCCCCCCCCCCCCCTCCCCCCCCCCCCCTCCCCCTCTCCCCCTCCACACACACTCTCCCATCTCCCTGCCCGCCTCAGCCCTATCGCCGCTCTCTGCCTCTCACACACTCTTGAGTAATTAATTTTCAACATGGCTGGGTTTGTCTCCCGGTTAGGGGGGAAAGGGTACAGTGCTTGCGTCAATACTAATTTTGTGCGCAGGAAAACAAATGTATTTAATCCTTGGTTGTCTTGTCGCGTGTGCGTTCTTATTTTTTCTCCCCTTCCCCTCTCTCTCTCTCTCTCTCTCTCTCTCTCTCTCTCTCTCAATCTTCCCCTCCCATTCCTCCACCGCTCCCCCCAGGCCTCGCTGGTTGATAGCCATCAGGGCTGCAAAGGGAATTTTAATGCTCTTGCTACGCTGTGATGGAATGAATATTTAAAACAAAGGCTGACTGGTGAGATGTGGGGAAGGACACATTCTGCTCTCGCACTGCTTTGTATTAGAGGATGAGGAACTATTGCTTCCTGTTTCACCAGCTTCCTTCACTGACAAAGGGAACTATTTGAGCGGAACGCGCTGTACGGTGGAGATTCCTGTCATTGATGCCTCATAGTCTGAAGTCGCTGAGCTGCGTTATACGGAATTGGTGAAGGTTCCTTTCAACGATCCTTTGTCTTAGATCAGGGCAGATGAAGGAGAGGAGATAAGGGAAGGAAGCCTCTTTAGATGATTGGGACGCATCCCTTATCATTGATCTGGTGTTGGGGATTGTGTGTTGGTCATGTGGAACAGGTTTTAAGCAGACGTTAGGTGGAGTGGTTTAGTTGTGTTGACTGTTGTCAACATTGTTGACTGTTGAGTTTCAGGCAGGGCCTTATCTTATGTAAGGAGCTAGCCTTGCCCTGTCTGGGACATATAGAACTTGGATTCACACGATGTACCGATTAGAATGGAATGTTGAGACTGTTGTAATCCCTCTCTGTGCGAGCGCGCGGGTGTGACAGTCAGACACACACACACACACACACACACACACACACACACACACACAGACAAAACAGTTTGGAACAATCCTGCTGAACAAACAGACATGCACACACATGTATTGAAAATGGACCGACAGACAGACAGACAGGCAGGCAGACAGGCAGGCAGGCAGGCAGGCAGGCAGGCAGGCAGGCAGGCAGGCAGGCAGGCAGGCAGACAGACAGACAGACAGACGTAGTTTTACAAACATAAAGACAGTTATCCAAACATGACAGAGAGCCCTTTGTGTAGAAAGGTCTGGTTCAAGGCTGCTTCTTCCCTATCATTTCATATTAAGCACTCTGACTAAGTTCTGGAGCGCGGCATGTCTGGCACATCTATTCCAATCAGACCTGCTCACAATGTCCTGTTATACTATTTCCTCTCTCACCTTGAGCTGCACAATAGCTGAGGAGCAGCAGGTGCCAGACTCAACTAGTTTGTGTGTGTGTGTGTGTGTGTGTGTGTGTGTGTGTGTGTGTGTGTGTCTGTGTCTGTGTCTGTGTCTGTGTCTGTGTCTGTGTGGAGTGAATGGCCCCCCCCGCCCCTCCCCTCCCCTCCCTCCCCCGGCCACAGCTTGAGTGAGACCTCTCCTTTCTGAAGTGTGCCCGTCTTCTTTGTGATGAGCGCTCCGCACAGCCAACCCATCTGCCGGCTCCATTCTCTCAGCCTCCGCACAGCTCGGCCAAATCAAACCCCACTACATCACCTCTTCAACATGACACGGCCTCAATAGGATTTTCTCTGCCTCATTCTCCTCTGTCTGAGCTGGGGTTTATGCAGCGGGGGGGGGGGGGGGGGGAGGTCTCAGGATTGGGATTCTGAGGGGCGGGAGAACAAGAGGCTGTGTGGTTCTGAGGTAGACAATGGAGTGATTCTAGTCGGGCTGTGTGACCATGCGAGGGTGGTGTTAGGGTTATTAAGGCTATACAGCAGACCTCTTCACTGCGTTTCAACCATGGTCTGTGAGGGAGGGAGGGAGGGAGGGAGGCAGGGAGAGTGTCGAGTGTTGGACTAGAAATGGAGAGGGTGATGCTGACTGGTGATGTCTGTATCTCTTAGCCAGATATTCTTTTCATTCTCTCTCTCCTCTCTCTCTCTCTCTCTCTCTCTCTCTCTCTCTCTCTCTCTCTCTCTCTCTCTCCCTCCCTCTGTCTCTCTCCCTCCCTCTGTCTCTCTCTCTCCCTCTCTCTCTTTCTCTCTCTCACTCTATCATGTGTGTGCACATACAACTCTCCTACCCTATCCCATAGCATCTTTACAATGCTTTTATTTAGCATTTTATTTCCATTAATAATGCACACACACACACACACACACAGAGACCAGGGTATCGCTGCAGAGCGTAGGCACAGCACAGCACAGCAAAGCACAACGCAGCACGCATAATAAAATAGAGGGGAAGACCTGTCGAGGTTTTTGATTGCTACGTTCCATTACTGTGCTTGTCTAGCACACCGGACAAGAAGCACTTTAAGTAGTGCAAGGCAGAAAAAAAAAGAAGTGGGAAATAAATAAATAATTCCCGATGAGGCAACGGCCTTCGTGAATAAAGGATGAGCCTGCCTCTGTGTCTGAATCACCCCGGGTTGTTCAGGTTTCGCTTGCATAACAGCTAGAGGTGTAAAAAACGGGTCAGGGCCAAGAAATGCAGGCTCCCAGCTGTGACCGGTAGTATACAGTATGTGTATGTGTGAGTGTGTGTGTGTGTGTGTGTGTGTGTGTGTGTGTGTGTGTGTGTGTGTTTCTGTGTGTTTCTGTATGTGTGTGTGTGTGTGTGTGTGTGTGTGGATGTGTAGGGGTGGGTGGGTGGGTGTGCGTGCGTGTGTGTGTGGGTATGTGAGTGTGTGTGTGTGCGTGTGCGTGTGTGTGTGGAGTTCATGTGTATGTGCATGTGTCAGCAAAGGGGCACCGCTCCAACATATCCATTACTCCTGGACACCAGCAGCCAAACTCGTCAGCTTGTCTTCCATTGTCTCTCATTAACGCGATTGTCCCGCCGTGGCCCGCGTCAGGAAGGATCATCAGCAAACCGCTGAGGTATGAAAAAGGCAATTTACAGTTAATGTTTCATGTATTGATTCAGAGATGCAGGACCGTGGCGAGGGTGTCCATGCCTGAGGGGAAGCTGTCGTTCCAGGTGGATCAGGTGACTGCGGTGGCCGACAGAGGATCACTTACCCCCGGAAGACCCCCCGTGCAAAACTTCCTCTCAGAATGGAAGTAGGCACGGCTCTTTAAATAGACGCCCCCTGCTCTCGCTGCTGCTGGGGGCGTAATGACGCATGTCTCCAAGCAGGCAGCTCCGACGCCCGCTGGTT
>NW_028152339.1:12500-17500 GCF_951799395.1 Argentina silus | reverse complement strand
CTGGCTGCACGTATCGCGGATGACTGCCGCTGGACGATTCCCTACGCTGGTTGGTTTGAGAGCCTCTGAGATAGTGCAGTAGCATTGGAAGAAAGCGTGACTCAAACTGGTAAGACTGGAAAACAGTAAGCCTCTTCAGCGATTCGTTGAAACTCAAAGGAATCTGAATTTGATAAGGTTGAACTTGTCAACTTTGGAGAAAAAAAGCATATCTCATAAGCATATCTCTTTCCCTCTCCCTCTCTCTCTCTCTCTCTCTCTCTCTCTCTCTCTCTCTCTCTCTCCCTCTCGTTTCACACTCCCTCAACAGCTTTTGAACACAGACCCTTCCTAAAAATAAGGACAAGACCAGCAACAAGTGAAACACAGGCGTCTTTGTGTGCACACTAACAAACGCATAAAGGCCCTCTGAAGGGTTTTTAAGATAACGAGGAGGCTTTGTAGTCAGAGGAGATATTGAACAGTTAGTGAAGATTGGTAGCATGGCCAGCGTTATTTTAGAACGCACAGCAGGGGTTTTGGGGTTGAAGAATGCATTTCCTTGTGTGCGTATGTGCATGTGTATGTGTGTGTGTGTGTGTGTGTGTGTGTGTGTGTCTGTGTCTGTGTGTGTGCGTGTGTGTCTGTGTGTGTGCACATGTGTGTGTGTGTGTGTGTGTGTGTGTGTGTGTGTGTGTGTGTGTGTGTGTGTCGGACTGTTTTGATGTGCTTCTGTATCCGACTGTGAAGATACAAACATGGTGACAGGTATTGTTTGGGGGGTTTCTATTAACACTCATTTATTTCTATTACCAGTAACGACATCCAGAATAGCGAATGGAGCAGGCTTTGTTTGGGGCTCATATCCACCCCCCCCCCACCACCACCCGCCCACTCCCCCCCCCACACACACACACACACACACACACACACTCACCCTTCCACCATCCAGCTTGTCATCTGACATCCGCGAGCCAAAGCCTTCTGTGTGCATGCTGTTGGTTCTAAGAGGGTTAGTGAGTGTGACGTAACCCCAGTGTTCTCCTTTTATTGCCTCTCAGCCTGAGTCTGTTCTAACAGCACTGTTATTGCAGACCTGCCACACTGTTATCTCTTATTTATGACTGTCACAGAGCTGGCACCCCGCAGGAGGGGTGGGGGGGGGGGGGTGGGGGGTGGGGGGAGGGGCTCAGGCACTTGGTCGGGGCACTGTACCGCGCCCTCTTCAGGTCTACACCGGTGGTGGGGATGAAAGGACAGGCGGAGCGGAAAGGGGATAGAGTGGTGTCTTGTTTAGGAGAGTGGAGATGAATGGGTAATTCGTTGAGGTGATCACTACATTTAGGTCAGGTTTACTGTGGCGAAGGTTTCCTGTGAGGCCGGTGTAGAGGCGCGTGCATTCTTGTTGTACAGTACAGCCGTTGAACTGTCGTGGGTCCCCAAACAAGGCTGCATGTCCTCACTCCCACTCCCACCAGGCAGCTCCGTCATTACGCCACTACACACGCACACACACACACACACACACAGACACACACATACACGCACACACACACACACACACACACACACACACACACACATACACACACACACACACAGACACACACGCACACACACACACACACACACACACACACACACACACAGACACACACATACACACACACACACACACACACACACACACACTGCTGTTGCTGCCGAAAGTGACTCACAGTATCTGCCTCCAGGCCAGGCAGGAACAAAGACAACAAACACTCTGGTATGTATCTTGTAACTCTGTCACTACGTCACCACACACACACACACACACACACACACACACACACACACACACACACACACACCTGTGCTCAGGACTAGGGTTTCAGGGGTGTGTGTGTGTGTGTCTCTCGCGGCTGTTGCAGGGAAGAACTTTAAAATGCCTTATGGATGAACCTAAGAGTTAGCATGGTGTTTTGAGTGTTGTGACAACACCTCTCCCCCTCTTTCTCGTTTTCATCTCTCTCTCTCTCTCATTTCCCCCCTCCCTCTCCCCCTCCCTCTCTCAGTTTAGGGAGAGAGTTCCTTACGCCTGGGGAATTGGCAGGGTGTTTTTTTGAAGCGCAGTTTGCTGCAGTTAGAGAGTGCATGTGCCTGGGGCCTCTCCAACGCAGAGCGTTTAGACGAACACCACATATCCAGAGGGAGGGAAACTAATAGGGAATCTTCTGGAACTCTGCCGGGATAGGAGTGTCTTGGAAGTGTGTGTGTGTGTGTGTGTGTGTGTGTGTGTGTGTGTGTGTGTGTGTGTGTGTGTGTGTGTGTGTGTGTGTGTTTTAGCACCTGCGCTCCTTGTACCAGCATTTGCTTTATGTTTTGTGTGTTGCTGTTTGTTGTGAGATCCTTATCAGTGTGTGTGTATGTGTGTGTGTGTGTGTGTGTGTGTGTCTGTGTGTGTGTGTGTGTGTGCGTGTGTGCGTGCGCGCATGCGCGTGTGTCAGTGGAACAGCTGGTGAGAAGGTATTGGTTGTAATCATCAAATATTCATCCCATTTCAGTGTCAGTGAAAAATAGAATACAGTAGGCAGGTGCAATGATGCAACTACACATATGAGTTCTGTTGTGGTAGCTATGGGCTCTTGATTGTGTTGATTCTCCTTTGCTGTGACCGTTGCCAGGGCTGTTGCTACTGCACACAGTCTGGCTTGCAATATAAGCAAAACCCTTAGGGGTTGTCACATGAGTTCAGACTTGATCACTCAGTTAAAAAAAAACTGTTAAACGCCTGTCTTTGTTTTCGTCCGTCTTCCCCTCCCTCTTGTCGTTTATTTTTGGCCGTGCTCGTCGAAAACCAGAAACAACCCACACACGTGGAAATGTGTCAGATTTACATTCAACACGCCGGATCAACCAAGGGCGGGAATCTGTTTTGGAAAGGACAATGAAGCAAAAAACAAAACAAAATGGCCGCCCGCTTCTTCAGGCTGATTGACCTCTGCGTCCATCGAACGTGCTGGCTCTCCCCCCCCACTCCTTTCCTCTGTTGTTCGCGAGGCTGTGCTGGTGCGTGCTCGCGAGCATATTCCTCCTCATACAAGTGGAAAATACCATCTGCTCAAAGCACCCCTGACACCAAACGTTTCTCAGAAGATTCATCATTCTCTGAGTAAAAAGGCAAAAGCAGATTTGAGTGGATGGGGGGGGTTTATGATTAGTATGTAAAATAGCTGGGCGGGACTAGCAGATCACCCTTGGCTCCAACTCTAAATACCAGCAATCAGGGAGAGAGAGCGAGAGGGAGGAGAGAGAGGGAGGAGAGAGGGAGGAGAGAGAGAGAGGGAGAGGGAGAGGTTGAAGGGTAGAGAGGGAGAGAGAGAGAGAGGGAGAGGGAGAGGTTGAAGGGAAGAGAGGGAGAGAGAGGGAGAGGGAGAGGTTGAAGGGTAGAGAGGGAGGAGAGGGAGAGAGAGAGAGAGAGAGAAGGGGTAGAGAGGAAGGAGAGAGGGAGAGAGAGAGAGAGAGAGAGAGAGAGAGAGAGAGAGAGAGAGAGAGAGAGAAGGGGTAGCGGGAGCAAGAAAAGAAGGCCAAGTAAAGCAGCATCAGCCCACACATACACACACTTATACAGTATGTAGTGGATTCACTGTCTTTATCCTTTGTGAAGATTGTGTGTGGTTGTGTGTATGATAGAGATGAAGTCATGGCTCTCTCTCTCTCACACACACGCACACACACGCACACACACACAGACACACACAGACACACACACACACACACACGCAGGCACACACAGGCACACACAGACACAGACACAGACACACACACACACACACACACATACTGTACACACACACCGGGCTCCCAGTGAGTTGACTATATTTAGAGTGCGTTGGTCTGCTGGTCGCGGCATCTGCCGGCATCTGTCGAGCGGTAGGCCGTCAGGCTCCCTACGAGGACAAGAACAGAGACAAAGAGACGAGCAGCCAGGAAAAATGATCCCAAGGAGACAAAATGACAAAGAAGAATTGCACCTTTAAAAAGACGCAGGAAGCTTAAAATAATGAAAAGTGAAGTAGAGGAGAAAGGAGCACATACTGTAGGGACCTCTTTCAGCTTATCTATCTATCTATCTATCTATCTATCTATCTATCTATCTATCTATCTATCTATCTATCTATCTATCTCTGTCTGTCTGTCTGTCTGTCTGTCTGTCTGTCTGTCTGTCTATCTATCCATCTATCCATCTATCCATCTATATCTATCTATCTATCTATCTATCTATCTATCTATCTATCTATCTATCTATCTATCTATCCAATCATCCATCCATCCATCCATGTTCGTGTTTTTCTAGCAAGCTTTTGAATGATGGACACTCACAGTGGCTAACAAAGAGAGGATTGTTTCGCATACATTTGAATATGTAAATATATTTTATTATTCTGAGTATTCAGAGCGCAGAATGATCAGTAGCTGTGACATGTAATACCCACACACCCTGACCCTGGGCCTGAGAGAACAGCAGTGGTAGTGCTGGACGCTGAGGCACATGGCAGCTCGATAATATAATCGCTTAGTGGGCTGACATTAGTAGGCAGTCAGAACAGATCTGAGTCAGTGTGTGTGTGTGGTGTGGAATAAAAAGCAGGATTCCCCCTCTCCTCCTTTCCCCTCCTTCTCCTTCTCCGACTCTCTCATCTTGTCAGTCGAGGGCAAAGAAGACATTTGCTTCCCAGATAAAGCATCACATGTACAGTAGAAGCACATTCTCAGAGACACAGCTCCACGGTTTGAACAAAGACCCACCATATTTTTGGTGTTGTTGTTGTTGTTGTTGTTGTTGTTGTTGTTGTTGTTGTTGTTGCTGTGGTGGTGGTGATGGTGATGTTTTTAGCCCTCCATGGCTAATCGGTGATGGTGTTCGAGGCGAGGTGCTGCCCCCTGCCCTCCTGTCTGTTTGGGCCTCATTGTCTTGGCTCGCAGGCCCTGGTGGGGTTGGCAGGCGGGCGGTCAAGCCGGACGTGCTGTAGCGACACTGG
>NW_028152339.1:0-5000 GCF_951799395.1 Argentina silus | reverse complement strand
TTCCTGGTCTAGTCATATCCTTGTTGTTGGTTCCAGGTTTTCAAGTTACTCTACATGATTGACAAGGCTGATTTAACGCTTAGCCGAGATTGCCCTTGCATTGCTGTTCAGAGCGCATTTCCCGATTCTGTTTACAACCCTGACTCCAAGGTCCAGAACCCATCTGTTGACGTCCTGGCCCAGAGATCTCCCCAACTGCCTCTGAGACAGAATCCAACCCACCCTGATGTATATTTCAGGCCTCCGTTAGAAGCCTGGAGAAAGACATCTTGGGCTCTTGAGGCCCTCTTCTCTATGTTGAGCAAAACCCAACACAGACAGCCTATATGTGACGATAGCATGTTATTCTGTGTTTATTTGGAGAAAGGAAGGGTCTAATCCTACCTGGGATTAGGGATATCATTGAGATTCAGACCGTATTGCTAGTGTTTGATGTGGGTAGAGATAACATGGAGGCCCATACCAGAATGGTCTTACCTGTGAAGCTATATTTCATCACTTGTCCTCGCCTCAAGTGCACACATGTGGTCTCCTATGATCTCTCCACTTCAAAGCCATCTGTCTATTGAAACACACACACACACACACGCACACACACACACACGCACGCACGCACGCACACACAAACACATGCACGCACGCACACACACACACACACACACACACACACACACACACACACACATCGTTTTGTTACAAACATCTGCCAGCATTCCTTTTGTCGGGGGGAATTATTGTTTCATTTTGAGAGGCTGGAGCAGGTACATGTACTGCAGGTGCATTCTCCTGTGGAGCCAATTTTAGCCTACGGCATAGCTCTCATGCCTTGCATACTCTGGCCAGTACGACTGGAGCCATGGGAACCAGAGAGAGAAGCACATTTAGTCGATAAAGAGATAGAGCAGTGAAGGAAAAAAAAAGAGAGAGAGAAAAAAAAGAGGTGGAGAGGGAGCATTTTCTTTTGTTTGTGGGTGAGTGCTGTTTTGGCTCGGGGGCTGCTTAGTATGTGTGTGAGTGTGTGTGAGTGTAATTGTGTGTGTGTGTGTGTGTGTGTGTGTGTGTATGTGAGCGTGTGTGTGTGTGTGTGTGTCCGTGTGCGTGTGCGTGTGCGTGCATGTGTGTTTGTGTATAAGTGTGTGTGTGTGTGTGTGTATGTGAGCGTGTGTGTGTGTGTGTGTGTGTGTGTGTGTGTGTGTGTGTGTGTGTGTGTGTGTGTGTGTGTGTGTGTATGTGTGTGTGTGTCCGTGTGTCCGTGTGTCCGTGTGCGTGCCAGTGCGTGCATGTGTGTCTGTGTATAAGTGTGTGTGTGCTTGCTCAATGACGGGAGCAGCAGGTTTGCTTCTGTCTCTCTGTCTGTCCATTGGCCAGAGTCCAGTGTTGCTGGTTGGTTCTTCAGTGGCTGGTTTTGATAAACTATTCTCGGGAAAGAACAATGTGTCAGTGTGAATACAACTCCCTATCACCCAGTGAAGGAGGCCTTTCTCTCTTATCGGTCTAAGCTGACAGCTGGCCGCATGCACAACCGTGTGCTATCTCAATGGATGAATCCACCTTGTTCTTTCTTTTACTCCCTGACTGACTGTCTTAGCCAGTGGTTATGGGTGTATGCTCAATAACAATATCTGTTTCTCCCTCTCCGAGGAGGCTGGTGTTAGTGCTATCAGGAAAACAAACAGTGTGGGTGTTTTTAGCAATTTCTTTGTTGTGTGACTTGCAGGTCAAAAGATTTGAGTTGGATGTCAAAGACTAGGGTTGGAGGTCAAAGATTAGGAGTGTCTGCTGACCGTGACATTCTTTTCTCTGGTGAAATATATGTTCGGTTTGTGTGTTGTTCATTCTTAGTACAAACCAGTTGATGTTATGAACCGGCCTACTACCAGTCCTAAACCTACCACAGCTTTGTTGTCTAGGGAAAAAGATAGATAGGCCAACCAGGCTATTATTCACAACCGGACTGTGTGAATGCAGTTTTAGCGTGGAAGTGAAATATGTGTGTCTGTCAGGCCCCAGAGTGACGTGCTCACCTGCGTCCTCCAAACTCTGTTCTCGGACCTGTGGTGTTGGTCCTCTTTGGGTCAGTCAGCTCCAGCGTTTATGGATGGTTGTAAACTATGTATATAAAAACAATTGAAGGGACTTAGGTCCCACATTGCTCATTGATGAATGTGTTTGTCTCGAGGACAAACAACACCATCAAAGAGACACCATCAAAGAGACACCATCAAAAAGACTTGGTTGACCTGGCCGTAAGGGACGTTGGTGAGCAACACTGCCCTCTGGGGTTATGGGGTGTGGAGTCAGCCATGCAGTGTCTGTCAAATCTACGTAGACCTAGTTTTCTCACATAATGACATTGAACTATTCCAAAGACAAGAACTATGGATCAATCCCCAGCTTAATTCTGAGATGTTCCTTTTTTTTGAACGATCTCTTTGGAATAGCAGATAAATGAAAAATAATTACGTACAATTACGTGAAAGCACACCCATACAGCTCCTTTGTAATTATGACCAAATTATACATTAGCACTCAACAGAGGTCATGCAGACATGAAATGGCCGCCTTTGCGGTGTGAAAAGTGAAACTGGGGTGCATCTGCTCTAGGACGTTTCTAGGGGGTCTATATTCATATCTCCACAGGGCTTCTGTTCCACTTTGCCTTGATACAACCTGCTGAGCATGCAATTCTATATTTAAAGCCCATACTGGAGTGCTGTGACTCTGAGACACCTTTATGCAAACAAACAAATACACAGAAAGTCAAACAGATGTACATACTTTGGAGCCTGCGGCTTTTTGACAGTTTGAGTTTGTCTCGGGGTCAAAGGAGTCATTGTGGAAGAGGGAGAGGGAGTAGGAGGTACTCTTTTTTCAACTAAATCAATGTCTGTAAAAAGAGAGAGAGCGAGAGAGAGAGAGAGAGTGCTCTCGCACCAGACCGATTATTGATACTCTCCAAAACAGCCAGCATTGCATTTGGCAGTCACACACTCCCTCTGTTTACCTGTCCTTCTCTCTTTCTTTCTCTCTCTTCCTCTCACACAAACAACTCAATCTCTATTCCCTCCGTGTGTCTCCTTGAGTTTCTGAGTGTGAGTCTATGAGGGCTGGGCCCTATAGTAGGAGTTAGCATAGTTGTTGGTGCTCTTTGACAGCGGTCTCTAAGTCTTTTCCAGGCCCAATTTGCGTAGCTGTCTCTTCCCATCGTGATTGAACGTCTGGGCCCGTCAGCTTGGTGTTCCTTAGGGAGCCGTGTCGCGACCCTCCTTTTTATCAGACCTGGCTGCAGCAGTCAGGGAGGATTTAGTTAACTCTGAGGTAATACACTCCAGGCTAACAGTGTGTGTGTGTGTGTGTGTGTGTGTGTGTGTGTGTGTGTGTGCATGTCGCTGTGTATGCTGTGTATCTGAGTGTGTGTATGTGGTCTCTGTGTGTGTGTGTGGCAGCACATAAAGCACCTTTGTGGTGTGTGAAAGCTTCTCTGTAGCTCACTCCAGGCTCTCGTACCCTCCAGAGGAATGACTGTGAATGAGTCGCGTCCGACACTGCAAGCACAAGTGGGAAGGCTAATTGTATTTTAATTACGCCACCATCAAACACACACACACACACATCTGAGACAGCTGCTTTCCTCCTCTCACCCCCCCTTTACACACACACACACACACACACACACACACACACACACACACACACACACACACACACACACTCTCGCACTGAACCAGCACCCGGTACACCAGTAAGGGACAACGCAGCTGTTCTTCAAACTAATGAACCTAGCTTCCACCCTCCTATTCACCCGCCTTCTTCTCTCTCTCTCTCTCTCTCTCTCTCTCTCTCTCTCTCTCTCTTTCTCTCTCTCTCTCTCGCTCTCTCTCCCTCTCTCTCTCTCTCTCTCTCATCCAGTCACAGCCCCCCCACCGCCGAGTGACCTTCTCCACGGCCAATCAAGCGCAAGACCTGCAGGACCCCTCCCAGCACAGCTACTACGACAGCGGTCTGGAAGAGTCGGAGACCCCCAGCTCCAAGTCGTCCAACGGGCCCCGCATTGGGCCCCTGGCCCTGCCCGAAGACCACTACGAGAGGACAACCCCGGACGGCAGCATCGGAGAGATGGAGCACCCGGAGAACGGTAAGCAGAGGTGGCGTTTCCCCCCTCTCTCTTCCTTTTTTCCCCTCCTCCTCCTCCTCATCCATCCATCCATCCATCCATCAGAGAGGCTTGGAGGTGTCCTTCCACAGATTTTGGCCTGACCACCAGACAGTGATTGAGCTTTACAAGGCAGTGCGGTGGTAAATATATTCATTGAATGTACTCAAGCATACGACGCAAAACAAAGAAAATTATTAGCAGAATGAAATTCGTCTTAGGTCAGAAAGACCTTCAGCAGGGCAATGTGTCAATTTGACTATGTATACATACTTTATTGTAGTGTCTTGCCCTTTACTTGCCTCCAAATTAAATGTGCTGTCATATAACAGACATTCAATGCAATCCCACCAACACACACTCTCATACACACACAAAGCCAACCAGGGAGACAAAGCGAAACATAAAAGGAGAGAGGGAGAAGAGAGGAAGACCGAGAGAAGAGAGAGAATTAGAGCGTCTGGAGAAAGTGCAGGGTGTGTGTATCAGCCAGTGTAACGTAGAAAGAGAATCCTCGGCCCGAATGCCACAGCTGTCCCTCCACATCAGAGGATAGGGAGCCGCTGGGGAGGAGAAACGGGAAGACACTCTTCTCTCTCTCTCTCTCCCTATCTCTCTCTCTCCTCTCTCTCTCTCTCTCCCTCTCTCTCTCTCTCTCTCTCTCTCTCTCTCTCTCTCTCTCTCTCTCTCTCTCTCTCTCTCTCTCGCTCTCTCTCTCTCTCTCTCTCTCTCTTTCTCTCTCTCTCTCCCTCTGTACCCGCACACAGGTTGCACGTCTGCCATCTGTAAACACAATTACTCACAGCTGCACTCACATGCCCACGGGCGAGCGCCACCCTACCCAGCC
>NW_028152340.1:27500-38273 GCF_951799395.1 Argentina silus | reverse complement strand
CAACCTGTTGTACCTGCAGCACTGAAGGTGTGCAGTTACCAGGGTTACAATCTTAGGAGCCCTGGCCCTCCGTGTCTGATTGTGAGGGGGGGGGGGGCTATGGGATATCACTGTATAACTGTTGCTGTATTTTTTTTAAACCTCTCGTTTTGGGTCCGGATGGTCAATGTATAGTTCGTACAAATATAATCTGGAATTGAATCACTGTCTCGACTCGTCCAGCCACGGAATCCCTAGTTTATCAGCGCCTGTGCAGACGTACCCACATGCAAATAGAAAACCTTCACACACACACATACGCACACACACACACACACACACACACACACACACACACACACACACACACACACACACACACACACACACACACACTGATACCCCTGAGTTTGAGTCCACCCGGTTGACCTCCCCACTTTCCGTCTGTCTCTCTGCCTCCCCCTACAGGTGACCAGATGCGCGTGGCGTCCTCCGAGTTCGCCGACGACCCGTGCTCCTCCGTGAAGCGTGGCACCATGGTGAGGGCCGCCCGCGCCCTGCTCTCCGCCGTCACCCGCCTCCTCATCCTGGCCGACATGGCCGACGTCATGAGGCTGCTCGCCCACCTCAAAATCGTACGTACCCCGCACACACCCCTCTCTCCCCCGACACCTTCGACATTCGGGTGTCCTGATTCCCGGGGTTGTACGCATATCGCCTGCGTTCGCTGATTTTGAGTGTGTTGTATCCTCCCGCGCTCTGATTTAGCACCTCTCGAGACAGAGGACACAATTACCCCCGGATCTGAGACTCGAATCTTGATTGAAATGACTCCTAAGATCCTCCCGGGTTTAATTTGAAAGGTTGTGCGCATGGTTGGCCTTTAACGGGTACTTTGAAGTAGGTCCGTTCTCCCCCCCTCCCTCCCTCCCCCCCCCCCCCCCCCCCCCCCCCCCCCCCACCCCACTGTGGGTTAGTCTGCATATCTGTTAAAAAACCCCTACGGTGAGATACCCAACCAAGTACAAAGTCACCTGGCTTTGTAGAAAAATCCCAGTAGGATATACCCCCTACCCAGACGAGTCCCACTGTCAGAACACACACACACACACACACACACACACACACACACACACACACACACACACACACACACACACACAGTCCTATGTGAGAGGACACAGTCGAAATACACAAGGGATACATCTGCTTTGAACTTGCCCTTCAAGATCCCGATCCAGATAGGCTTCATAGAGGTGTAGTCAGACACTCTCATTTAAGTAAAGCTAGTACTGGGCAGCAGTAAAAGCCTGCACAGAATTGCACCACCCCACTCTAGGGAAAGCATGGTATTCATCTCCCTTTAATCAAATGACACAGAGGGTCATATGCGGTTAATATGGGAGCTTCTGGAAAGAATGGCCTGCACTTTCCAGTCTCCCGGATCCGTATCTGCCTTTGACGATCTGTACATAAAGGGATATTCCTTCCCACTGCAGGAAGGAAGTCCCTCTGTCCTCTCTCTAGGATATCCCCCGCATGCATTTCTATAATCCAGAGCAGGACTGATCCATCTATGTCCTTCACCTGGGCTTACATTAGCATTTAGACGAGTCCCACTGTCAGAACACACACACACACACACACACACGCACACACACACACACATACACGCAAACACACACACATACATGCACACACACATGCAAACACACACACACACACATGCAAACATACACACACACACACACACACACACACACGCATGCATGCTCACTCATGCACACATACACACCCACACATGCACGCTCGCTCGCTCACGCACACACACAAACACACACACACACACACACACACACACACACCCCGGATCTCACTGCCCGGTTAATACCCCACCACTATCCTGCCCTGCCAGCAATTAACCCCACACATACAGTACCTCACATATCCCACCTCCCGATCAACGTTTGGTGAAGCCTTCCACACTCCCCTTTGGCCATCCAATCAGAGAGAGGACGAGGCCCTCCCAAAGACAGAGAAGGCCGTGTGAGGTTCAAGGGGAGATGATAGATGACTTGTGTCATGGTATAGGATACAATCTCCACACACACACACACACACACACACACACACACACACACACACACACACACACACACAAACACACACACACTGATACTCAACTGACCTACATGACTGGACTACAGCTGCCAGTTGGGTGCAGCTAGATTCCCTGATGCCGGCCGTCGGCTTCACTGATGCCGGTTAATCGATGCATTTTGATGATTTGCTTCAAACTAGGGACCACTTTGCCACACACGTATAGGAACATGCACACACACACACACACACACACACACAAGTACATGCACACACACACACACAAATACATGTTAACGCGCACTCACACACAGACACATACTCTCACACACACACACACACACTCTGCCCCATTTCAGAAGCCATTTACGGTGTCCAGAGAAGAGCTTAACTCCAGCCTGTGCCTAAGCCCTGTCATCAAAGGCCACTTAAAAGTTGTCTCCCCCCCCCCCCCCCACTCTCTCTCTTTGCATTCTCTCTCTCCCTCTCTCTCTCCCCCTCTCCCTCTTTTCCATTACCCTTCTGATCGGCACTTTCATTATGGAGACATGGAAGTGGTTTAGAATAGGAATGGACCGGTGCAGGGGAGGACGGTGGCTAAAAGCAGGCCATTTATAAGGCGGACGAGTTAATGGCCACTTTCTTTTTCGTCTCCTTTTTCTTTTCTTTTTTCTCCCAACCAAACACATTCTCTTAATTTTCTAGGGGGGCTGTTTAATGCCGAAGGCTTTTTTCTGTTAATTCAAATATGTAGCCTAATGGCGCTGCGGTAGGTCGGCTCGGAAAATACATATTACAAAGATTAACCGTCAGTGTGTGTGTGTGTGTGTGTGTCTGTGTGTGTTGTGTGTGTGTCTGTGCGTGCGTGCGTCCTTCCGCGTGTGTGTGCGTGCGTGCGTGTGTGTGTGTGTGTGTGTGTGTTCGTGTGTGTGTGCGTGAGACAGGTGGAGGAGGCCCTGGAGGCGGTGAAGAATGCCACCAATGAGCAGGACCTGGCCAACCGCTTCAAGGAGTTTGGGAAGGAGATGGTGAAGCTGAACTATGTGGCTGCCCGCCGACAGCAGGTACATTTACACTAACCCCCCCCACACACACACACACACACACACACACACACACACACATACACACCCACCCATGTTTTTGAACCACTCCTGCATCCATAGGGATTTAAAACACTGATTCACAGAGGAGTCAAACTGCTTCTGGAGACCAAAGCGCTCTGGATGGATCTATGGAAGAGAAACCAAGAGCATAGCAGACACCTCGTAACAGAAAGCCTCTCAACTACAGCTCTGTCACATCCCAGCGGAGTCTCTATATCTATACAGCATAACTAGCTGAGGGAGAGACAAACCTCCCTGCTTCAACACTGAACTCTAAAGTAAACACACTCTTCCATACAGCCGTTGATCTCTCTTGCCAGAGCCGGTTAAAAGGCTGAACTTTATTTGCACAGTTTTAAAGCAGAGGTCTAACACAGACAGTTGAGTTGTATCTCTCTCTCTGTCTCTCTCTCTCTCTCTCTCTCTGTCTCTCTCTCTCTCTCTCTCTCTCTCTGTCTCTGTCTCTCTCTCTGTCTCTCTCTCTCTCTCTCTCTCTCTCTCTCTCTCTCTGTCTCTTTCTCTCTCTCTCTCTCTGTCTCTCTCTCTCTCTCTGTCTCTCTCTCTCTCTCTCTCTCTCTCTCTCTCTCTCTCTGTCTCTCTTGATCCTGTCAAAGCACTATGTTCTTGGAAATGTCCCTGAATTCCACACTAGCACAAGAGGAACTTGGGCTTAAGTCGTGTCTCAAAAAATACTTATTTTTTCTCCTCACACTCTTATGGGTTCTGGGTTTCCCCCGGACACAGATTAAGCCTTCTACCACCGAGACTAAAATGCATCTTTGATGGAGATTTTCAATTACAGTATGCCCAGCTCCTATAAGTGAGATAACTGTTAATAATACATGTTTCAAGTGCAAATTCAACCGCATATCTCGGCCTTTCTTCTGTATGAATAAGACATGTGTTTCTGAGAGGACTCTCGAGAAGGCACACTCTGGATTTGTACCAACAACAGACCCAGCACCGTATACATGCATTGATACATTTACCAGCCCTTCAATCAATAGCTCCAGAAGCAAATTGTTCTTCCAGGCCTCCATCCAGTATCGATTAGACACAAAGAAACCGGTTGACTTCAATCAGCTGAAATTCAATACTTATACAAAAACACGAGTGATGAGATGGAAGAAAAGAAATACGACGTTTTATTGATTTAATGTACCCGAGGCAGACACATTTGTTCTGGTCTCGTGGTTCTGTGAGAAATCACGCAAGATGTTTCTCGACAGCTTCCTAACTGTTACCCCCCCCCCCCCCCATCCCCTCCCCCACCCTCCCACCCTCCCCCACCCTCCTCCTCCAGGAGCTGAAGGACCCCCAGTGCCGGGATGAGATGGCGGCGGCGCGCGGCGCCCTGAAGAAGAACGCCACCATGCTGTACACGGCCTCGCAGGCCTTCCTGCGCCACCCGGACGTGGCGGCCACGCGCGCCAACCGCGACTACGTCTTCAAGCAGGTGCAGGAGGCCATCGGGGGCATCTCCAGCGCCGCCCAGGCCACCTCGCCCACCGACGAGAAGCACGGACACGCCGGCATCGGGGAGCTGGCCGCCGCCCTCAACGAGTTTGACGTGAGTCACCCCCCCCCCCCCTAAAACCAGACCCCCTTTTCCACACTTCGTTTTCAGAACCGCTGCCGTACTCTGATACCACATCAGTCCGTGTACCTGAAGCCAAAGGCACATTACCACATGCCGTGTACCAAAAAAAAAAGAATCAAAACCTTTTTTTTCCTTTTCACTCCGTAGCAACAGTGTCAGTCCATCATCGTGCGCTCCTCACGAATCCCTCTGCAAATCTCTCGGCGCTCCCGGGCTGAATAGCGTCGAATGGAATGAATTCAGAACAGAATGGAATTTGCAAACCTCGTACTGTAGGTTTTTCTCATCTCCTCTCCGCTTTCCATTTAGATAAACAGCATTTAGCCCCCAGAGAGAGCTTATCTGTACCCAGAGTAGGATCTCTGTAGCCCCCGGGTGCTCTCGCTGAGAAAGACGGGAAGATACACTCCATTACTGTGCTACCGAATCCTCTGAACTTCTCTCACCTCCTGTCGTTATACATTCAGTGTCGCTGTGGAAAAGGCTCCCCCTTCCCCCCCTCAGATACATATAAGGATATTCCTCCTCTCATGTCCTTGTATGTCACTGCACTGTTGAGAGGTAGCTCGTACAAAGCCTTTTCGTTGAGCGTCTACAACCTACAGGTCCTGTGCACATGATGAGTCAACTTTTTGATAAACATGACCTCTCTACCCCAGGCGAGGAATCACTCTCTCTCTCTCTCTCTCTCTCTCTCTCTCTCTCTCTCTCTCTCTCTCTCTGTGTTTAATTAGTTTTCCTTCATTCTCTTTTTTTATCACATTTAATGTGTCTACCTGCAGCTCTGGCTGTCATTTAGTTGAGCTTTGAATTGATGCCTTTTAACATTTACACAGGGCTTTACTCTGAGAGGAGGGAGAGGTAAACAGAAAGTGAATAAAAGGTCCCCTGTCTTAAATTAAACGGACGGTTCATCCTATTTACACTGCTTTTTCTCTTTTTTTACACTTCCGCTTTTCTGCCGCAGCCCAAGCTGACACAGATAGCACTTCCGTCTCCAATAGACAGGATTCCGGCGGGAACTAGGTTAGCATCGTTGAAATGACATGCCCAAATGTCCTCAGAGAAACGTCAAACAAAGTTGCGAGTGAGGCTTGAAAGGATGTTTTGATGTGCCGACTCACACACAGTCTCTCCACCTCAGAGTGAGAACAAGCTGTGAAAACGTGTCAGCGGTATCCTAATGGAATCCAGGAAGTATATGTGACAACCGAACGTTGCATATTATTGAAAAACTAGGCAGTTTGCCATTCCAAAACAAAACAAAAAACATGTATAGGGTCTGTCTGGTGTATAGCCTCTACTAAACTTTGTTTGAAATTTCTCTGAGGAGATTTTGGCTGGTCATTTCAACGATGCTAAACTAGTTGGTTCTGTTGGAGGTGGTGCTGCTAACTGTTAGCCTGGGCCGGGGTAGCAAAGTCGAGAACGGAGAACCGGACCATGTTTCACTCCTGGGCTCTGAGGACGACTCAGGGTCAGATGACATTTCACCTAAACATAGAAATAGGCTAAACCATCCCTTTAAGTTGTTACATGACCTTTAATTGAACACCCCTTATGTGGTTTCTGCTGGTGAAATGTACAGATCACATGGACTTGTGTAAAGTTCTGCCCATTGTGAGCAGGAGCAGGAATGTGTGTGTCCTGGAGGCAGCAGTACTGGTGTCTTCCTCTGGTAGTAGAAACATGACTGCATGCTGCCATCTAGTGGACAAAACAAGATAACAGACTACTGACACTTGGGTTGAACTGGCTTCAAAAACAAATTAGAGCATTGGATTGTGCAACATAGATGATCACGTTCTGGGGGATCGTTTCTGCAGACCACCTGTTTTGATGTAAGATACGTCCAAAACTGAAGATAAGTTGCCTAACAGTTATGTGAATTAAGACTTGCTTGGCGATTAGGCATTATGAGGCATTAACTTCAACTGGTTAAGTTTAGGCAATAACTTTGACTGGTTAAGGTTAGGGTAAGTTGTCAAATATTAGCATAAGCAACAACAATTAGCAACAATTAGCGCAAAACATTTCTATCGTTGAGCAACATTCGACCGCACAGATCGTTTTCTTTGGCCTGCAGAAACGATCCCCTTAGAAGGTAATCATTCGGAGACCGGGTTGGGATCGTGTCACGTTCATTAACACTAGAACAGACGAGCCTCAGTAATGAGGTGCGTTTTGGGATTTAAAATAACTCCCTGATGAAAGCGCATCCTCCTCCCTCACCCTCGTAGAGATGTGTGATGAATACCGTCGGCATTTGTGTATGATCTATTTAGAGGCAACAGTTCTGTCATCGGATGAGGCATGGTGTTCTGTGCAATAAAGGCACAGTATGCCGAACCCTTCAGCGCGTTCCCCTGCCTTCTTTCCGAATAGCCGTCACAAGATGACAGATTCCTCACTGAAACATTAGCATTATCCTTGGGATTCAATATCCTTGTCGTATTTGAATATTTTTGATATATCCAAGAGGAAAATCAATATATGTCATTTTTTTTTCCTTTGCACATTTTGTTCTTGTTGAACTCTCTCATTCTCTTATTCAGAAGAGGCGTGCTGTCGCTCTGAATGGAACTTCACCTTTGCTTCTACTCCATTTCCAGAGGTTAGTTCTGGATTGCCGTTGGCAGATAGCAGCCGGAGAAGCATTGCGGTGAGACGCGGAGATTGAAGAGGCTATCAGGATGGAATACATCACTATCCTGTCTTTGTTTTTTTTTTTTAAAACTGTGTTTCACAGTTGGGCTTTTAATCATTGGCATGTAATCTCTCCGCGTATGATGGATGACTCTGCACTGATAAGCATGCATTGAACATAGAGGAGATAGTCCTCAGATTGTTCTGTCTCTGGGGGGATGGTGTAGTGTTATCGCCGGCTTCCCTGAGCTCCAAAGAAGTTGCGCTTAATGACATATTCTTGTGGAGGCTCTGAGACCAAAGTCCCGGCTGGTGAGGCTGTCCGAGTACCATCAGCCCCGCTAACCCCATTCCTCATGTTACTGCAACTGCAGACTGTTCTTTCCACGGGCCGAACTCAAAGCCATGGCTTTTACATGGGAGTGACCCCCTGTGGCGGGAAACCAGAACTACACCTACTGTCTCTATTGACCATCTCATATCACGTCTTATGCAGAAGAGGAAAGGGATGACGCGGCATCGTGGCGTAGCCTAGCCTCCGCCTCCGCGAGCGTATGGAACACATTCTGTGGGGGTTAGAGAAGGTCAACCTCACTTCTCCCTCAGCTCCGGCTTCCTGCGGCGCTCCAGACCTGTAGGTGGTAATGACATCCCGCTATGTTTTTATGGAAATCAGTTTGACTGTGGGAAAGCAAGAAAAATAGCAAGCTAATTTGATTTGGTAGGTAGGCAGACAGTTAAATGAGACAAATTGCCCTTCGCCAGAGCTCTCTGTGCCTCCCAGAAGTTGGTTCATGTTTAATTTCTGCTGCACTACAGAGACCCAGACTGTGGGAAGAACCACTCTGAATAATAACGAGCTGATATGGGAGGCTACGGCTGGACACACACACACACACACACACACACACACACACACACACACACACACACACACACACACACACACACACACACACACACTTCTGCAGTGCTCACACATTGGTTTCACTAAATCAGGAGACGGGTGTGTGTGTTGGGTGAGGGGGTTGATCAGTTCTGGGCTGGCATACTCATACTGGGTCTAGCAAATCACTGGGTTGTAAACCAGTGGCCTTGGGTCCTCACTCTTTCTATCTTTTTATCATCCGTCTCTTTCTCCTTAGTTCCCCTTCCCTCCCTCCCTCCCTCCTTCCCTCCCTTCCTCCCTCCCTCCCTGCCTCCATTATTTCTGGGCCATATCTCTGAAAGGCCTCTCCACTCTAATCAAATAGGAATGCGGCGCACAAATTCCAGGCTCACAATTTCTCACATCAATATTGATCAGACACATCGCCAGACAGGGACCCTTATCTAACATACGCCGAAGCAGGCAGTTTATCTAGCAACACTAGCGAAGAGTCCTCTCAGCTCTGCCGACTGTCTCTCTCAGAGTACACGGGTACGGTGACTGAGCAGGGACCTCTGAAGCTCACAGGAGCAGACACATAGATCATCATCAGGAAGGGGTAGAAGTCAAACCTCTGTCAGACCCCCTCCACCCGAGGGAGACGCTGTCAAACAAGTGACTGGATATGAGAGAGAGAGACCTTTTTTTTTTTTTAGTCACAGCCAAATCAGTTTAACTCAGTTCACCTTTGAACTCCCCGACTGAGAAGTTGAGATGTTGTAAAAACAGAAAATAGTCTTATTTTTGCAGAGCAGACTTTCCTCTGACTTTACCTTATTCTTCATGAGGTTGAAGTTAACCCTCTGAAGTGATTAAGGGGTGTTGTAGGGTTACATCAGGGTAAATTGTAAACATTAGCATAAGCAACAACAATTAGCAACAATTAGCACAAAACATTTCTATTGTTGAGCAACATTCGACCACACAGATCGTTTTCTTTGGTCTGCAGATACCCTAGAAGGTAATCATTTGGAGACCGGGTTGGCGATTTGACGATTTAGTGCTACAAAGCTTTCAGGAAACTCCACCAAGATTGGCAAATGAGACGTTGTGTGGTGTTCATCTCGGACACTCCCGCTCCGAAATTAGAAATCTTCACAAAACGTCAAGCTCCCAGACCCACTCCCCCCTCTTACACCCCCTCCACCCCCCACTCCATCCTCCCCCCCGGAACAACAGAGACAAAGGTTAGTCGAGGGTATTAAATGCCCCGGCGATGAGATTGAGCCGAGGCTGGAGACGGAGAGAAAGGGCAGCTTATGAATTAGACAAGAGGAGGGGGGGGGGGGGGGGGGGGGGGGGGGTAGGGGGGGTGACCTCATCGCTCAGACGCCACCGCCCCCCAAAAGGACTTAATCTGATGAGGTCAATCCAGGACATTTAGATGCATCAACCACAAAGCAGATCGGCATCGATTAACGTCTTTAGAGTTGCTCCGTGTCTTCTGCCTGTTTGAACCCCACACGTCCCTTTTTTTAGACAGGGGACACGATCTGTTTCGTGGAAACGTTGATAGAACCCGTTTTTTTTTTTCTTTCCGGACCTGGTTTGCACTCTCGGACTCTCGGAGGTACTGATACTTCTGGGTATTTTAAGGAAGGGAAGATAAACAAGCCAGCAGAAGGCCAGAAGCTGTCAGTCAGGCGGTCAGAAGGGGGCCCGGGGGGGGGGGACCTCGGCTCAGAGAGGACAGATGGAGCCATAGCCCCTGCAGGTGTGGGGTGGAGACCCTGTAGCAGAGAAGGGTCAGGTTTAAGGTCACTGAGAGAATGCACGGACATTTCCACTGAGTTTCCCATTCTCTTGAATGACCTCCTGTCCTCACCTCCTCTCCCTCTTCACCACGGTGTATACTACCAAGTGTAGACTCTTCTTTTCTCACCATTTTGATTCCATCTTATCCTGAGAGACAATGACTGCTCTCCACGCCTTGCCTCCAGTCCTTTAAGATACATTCCAAAACTTTTGTTGCTAATTCTTTACAATCAAATCTAGCTTAAGTATTGACTGTATGGTTCATGATCTAATTGTTAATTGATTTCTGATCTCATTAGACCACACGGTCCTCGGTTTAAGGCTAATAGGCTTTTTGCTCATGGGTTGTGGGGAGGTGTGCCCCCTGTCTGTGTAACCAGGTACTTTCTTGACAGTATTTCTTTCTATTTCGGGGCGCCTTGTTTGGCTTGTGAGTCCTTATCTGTAGAACATCTTGAATAGAATGATATCAGCCACAGATGCAAGATTTCAAAGACACTCAGTGCTGCTCTCATAACCCGTTAACACGTAATAACACGTAATAACACGTAATAACATGTAATAACACGTAACCGCTCTCTTCCAACGCCAGCACCACAGATTTGACTAAACGGGGGTCTAGTTGAATCGGATGTGCTCGTGTTAAAATTGAACAATTT
>NW_028152340.1:0-20000 GCF_951799395.1 Argentina silus | reverse complement strand
CAGCACGCACGGACACGGCAACTCCACACACGGACGCACACGCACACACACATATGACACATCCACACACACATATGACACGGTACACACAAATAACACACAAACACGTGCGTTGTTCCAACGGTCGTTAAGTATTCCGGAGCTGTCCGGTAGTATCGGGACGAGGCCCGGGCGAGGAGAGGGGAGCGGTAATGCATCACCAGCGGTGTTTAGAGTGATTACTACTCCTCCCTGTGACAGGCGTCTCAGAGACTCCATTTAGCTGTCATAGGGAGATAATGGAGCTTTCTTAAGAAGTGGGCCGAGCGGGGGGGGGGGGGGGGGGGGGGAAATCACTCCCCTTCTTCCTAATCCCTTTCTGTGTAACTCAAGCCAACGTCGTCCCGCAGAGCTAGAGGCTAGATATCATCTCTCCCTCATCCCTCCCTCATCCCAACCGTAAACACATTAAAAAAAAAAAATTGAAAGCAGATACACGAAAGCCCACTTAAGAGTGGCTGTAAAGTAGCCGCAAGCAGGGCTGTAAAGTCGTCCGCTCGTAGCATTAGCGGGCTAGGCTAGGCTAGGCTAGGCTAACGGACGACTGGGATGTGCGGGCAGCGCGGCGCACCGTACGTAGCGACGCGCACGCGTTACAGATAGCATTAGCGGTTAGCGTGCTATGCTAAGCTACGGGTGCTCTCGCTATGGAACGGTAAAATGGCACCCTGACCAGACTTTGTGACCTTTAACCCTAACCGGTGTGTGGGGGGGGGGGGGGGGAAGGGCAGGCTGCACCCCCTCAGTGAGTGAGGACTAAGTGAGAGGGGTTTGAAAAGTGGGAGACCCACATTTTTGTTCCACCCAAGGACGAAAACACAGCGGCTTTTTTTCGCATCTCCCACGAACCGGCTGTACATCGAGTCCTTTTTGTTCCTTGTTTTGGAATCCGAGTTTTGTTATGTGTTAATGCAGTACTCGACTGGAACCGAGCCAGCCAGCCAGCCAGCCCGCCCGCCCGCCCGCCCTCCCTCCCTCCCTCCCTCCCTTTCCCTTGGGTGAAGAACACTATTGTATTTCCACCACATCTCTTCACTCCTCTTTCCTTTTTGCACTCCCTCCTTTAATTCAGCCTTGATATGGACGCCTGATTCATCGTTTGGAGCTTTTTCTCGCTCGTATCTGTGCCTCTGCCAGCTGCGTTCTCCGTACGCACTCGTGACACCGTCTGAGCTCATTAAAGCCGCAGACCGTGTTAAAGGCTCGCCGTGTGGGTGTGTGGGAAACGCAGCGCGGCGCCCATCTCTTCTTCTATCCCCTGGCCTCTACGTGTCAAAGGCTGCCGCCATCCTAACCAACCAACCAACCAACCAACCAACCGACAACAGAGTCGTCTTGGCTCGGGATGTGAGCTTTTTTTTTTTTTTTTGTGCAGGGGGCTGCGTTGCGATGGAGATGGCACAGCAGTCAAATTTTGAAATTATGAAATCATGAGAATGATCCTGGCTTCCGCGCCAAGGCCCCTGGCAGCCTCTCCTCTCCTCTCCTCTCCTCCTAGACGTCTGTTTCTATACCGACGGCTGAATACGCCGTATACACGGACTGTGTGTGTGTGTGCGTGTGCGTGTGCGTGTGCGTGTGCGTGTGCGTGTGCGTGTGCGTGCGCGTGCGCGTGCGCGCGCGCGTCGTTAACAGCCTTCATAAAATGATTGAGAGCGAAACGCCAGTCGAAGGTGAAGATGAAGGGAACACTCTTTAGGCCAGCGGCCCGAACGACCTTGAGGTGTCTGATGTCCCAAGGACACGTCCTTCTCCGCTTCTTAGAAGAAGACACTTCTTAAGGAAAAGCCACACAGTAAGTGAACAAGACAGAGCCTCTCAGAGTCCGCTGTCTCTCTCTCCGCGGCCCCCCCAAGACTGACTAAAAGATCCCTTTTGAAGATCAAACATCGAGTGGAGCTCAAGCCCCGCTCTCTCTCTCTAGGCCCCTTCCGATTATCATCAGCGCATGATTTATAGATCAGCTCCCAGACAGCTGACAGTTAATCCTGTGGTTTTACCTCCAGGGCCTCCTTGCTGAACAGTGAATAAGTTACCATACCGGAGCATTAGACCTCTGTCAACGCCTCTCAAAGTCCTTGAGTTCAAACCCGGAGCCAAAAAAGCCACTCTCCCGTCCATGAAAAGCGCACGTCGATAACTACCGGTTTGATACCCCGCAATTCTGACACCCACTTACACTTTTCGTGTCGAGGTGCTCAATATTCAACAGATGTTTTTTTTTACGACGGCAATTAAAATGTCCATGTTAAATAATTATTGAGGTAAGACAGTGATTTGTCAGCCGGTATTTAACATGCGCGAGACAGTCGTTAGCTCTGAAGTGATTAGTGTGGGACAGACAAACGGCCCGAGTCAGAATCAGTTTGCATATTGAGAAGGGGGGGGGGGACGGGGGACGGGGACGGGGACTTGTCAGTCCTTAATCCCGACATGAAACGTTTCCCGGACTCAAACATACTCGAGGTTCCTCTATCTTAACTTTTCCCCGTTAGGGGTGGAGTAACACACACACACACACACACACACTCAAGTGTGCACACGCACACCCCCACACACGCGCACACACACACACTTTTCATTCTTTCGTAGGGGCGTCAGGCCTGCTGGAAGTTCATTTCCTTTGAGCAAGTGGGTTTTGATAAAGCTTGCAGTGGCAGTCATTGTACGGTGGGGGTGGGTGGGGGGGGACGATGGGGGGACGGGGGGGTTGGGGCTGGGGGACGATGGGGGCCATGTGTTGCGGAGCAGACAGGAGCGACGGACGGGTCCTATCAAGGGGATAAAAATGGGTTATCGGCCGACTAGATGAGATTTGTAAAAGGCGGAAAAATGGAAGGAGAAGTCTATTCATATTCAAATGGGGACGGGTCCCCATATGCACAAGGTTTTTCAATTTTGGGGGATATGTATATTTATTACCCCACCAAAGGAACCAGTGGGGCCTCCCTCTGCTTTTGTAAGGCTCAGCATTACAGATATCCTCTGTGTCACTTATCAGTAAAACTCTCTGGAGGTGTGTGTGTGTGTGTGTGTGTGTGTGTGTGTGTGTGTGTGTGTGTGTGTGTGTGTGTGTGTGTGTGTGTGTGTGTGTGTGTGCGTGCGTGCGCGTGTCTGTGTGTGTGTCTGTGTGTGCGTGTGTCTGTGTGTGTGTGTGTGTGTGTGTGTGTGTGTGTGTCTTTTTTTGTAGCCATGCAGTGTATGCTCTTCCAGTTCACTCGATCAAACTTGATTCGATATCCTCGTCGGAAATCCTCGCCCGCCCAGAACTCCCGTGTTGTTTTCTTCTGCCCCAGCTTATCCAAGTTGTGCGTCAACTTGTGCAAAACAATCAGCGGTTTGCTGATTCCACTTGCATTTACAATTCTCCTCACTGTAGCAACAAATCAATATGGATACAACCGCATCTCTAAGGAGGTTTTTTCATTGTTAATTCAACTTAAAAACCAATGGACAGAGTGGACCACAACAATATGTTGTCATTATTCCGGAGGAGGGTCGATCCGTCTCATGAACACAGTCACGCTGTGATAATCCTCTTCGCCATTGTGCCTGGTGTAGGAATTAGCCTTTATGCATGGAATGCTTATTCATACCAGCACACGCAGAGGCCAGACTGGGTGAACAGCTCTCCCTCGCCACAAGCACACACACACGCACACGCACACACACACACACACACACACACACACACACACACACACACACACACACACTCACTCACTCACAGACACGTGCATACACACACACTCACACACACACACTCACACACACACACACACACACACACACACACACACACTCACCGACACGTACACACACACACGTACTGACCAGACAGGACCCAATGCCCGACCTCTCGTGGGCGCGCACCCCTAGGACGACGACAGCACGCCATCGCTATGACAACACGCTGGCTGTTTACCTAACGACGGAGCGTGTGTCGGGCCTGCGCAATCCTCCCTCTCAGCGGTGGCCATTAAGGAAGCCAGACCCCGGTGACGCCTCGAGCGGGGCCTTAATCTTCATTAGGACTAGGCTGACATACTGCCGCTGAGAAGGCGTCTAAGAGGGTCTAATAAACCTCCCATTGAATAATTAATAAAGGCTCTCTCTCTCTCTCTCTCTCTCTCTCTCCGGCCCTCCTCTCCTCTTTCTACCCTCCCCCCCCCCCCCCCCCCGCCCCCCCCACCACCACCACCGCCCCCCCCTCTCGCCTGTGCGCCACACAGAGAGAGATAAAACACATACATTTGAATAGTAATTACATGTGTGTACCCCTGTAATTTGTAATTATTCCCTCTCTCTCTCTCTCTCTCTCTCTCTCTCTCTTTTCGCCGGCAGTGATAAACAAGTGGTAATGCGTGGGGCGGTTGCCGGGAAGATAGACGAGGGGATTGCTTGTAATTACCCCCCCCCGCCCCTGTGGTACGCCTGTTCCTGATGGTGGTGGTTCTCTCTCTCCCCCCCCCCTCCCCCCCTCCCCCGAGTCCTCCAGCCTCCCAGACGCACACCAGCCCTCCACCGATCTCCCTCTCTGTCCTCTCTGTCACAGCAGCCAGCCAGCTAGCTAGCTAGCTAGCACCACATGTCCCACAGCTGGGGATTAGCTGCCTTATCACCTGCTATCACTGCCCCCCGCTGCTACCCATTGGCCCCCATCGCCACCCCCAACCCCCCCCCCCCCCCCCCCCCCGCGCGCCTCACAGACCACCCTCTTTCTATCTCCTCATCTCACCATTTCTCTCTCTCTCTCTCTCTCTCTCTCTCTCTCTCTCTCTCTCTCTCTCTCTCTCTGTCCGCATGGCTGGGCCCCTCTGAAGCCCCTGTCATTAGGCTGGATCTTGGCACGGCCAGGGGTGCATGCTAGCGCTGGCGTCCCAGAGAGGCACCGCCATGCCGGGGGGGGGGGGGGGGGGGGGGGGGAAGGTGTGTGAGCAGCCCGGCCAGCTGCCTCCTGGGTACGGAGGGCCTGGGCCATGTGTGGTGGTCTGGCACTGCACCACGCAGCTCGACCTTCACACACACTTGTTCACTTATACACACACATGCTTCTCCAAGTGTACACACACACACACACACACACACACACAGATAGATAGACAGACGGACACACACACACACACACACACACACACACACACATCCATACAAACCTTCACATACCTCAAACTTCCTTTGAAATGCTGTTGTCCATGAAAAATAAATAGTTCCTTTCAGGCAGAGATTCATGGAATGGCAGCTCTGAACAGGTATGGTGCTCTCTCATGACATTCACCCCAAGGTACATTCTCATGTCTTTCTTGAAGAAACGACAGTTGAAATGGCTAGGATAGTACAGTAGAGTATTGGAGAACTTCACGGTGAGGTCAGCCCCTTCACTCGAAAAGAAAGTCTTGTTTTCCACTTCCCTGGAGTTTCCCTACACTGTACCCAGCGGACAGTGAACTACCAAGCGTTGCGCTGTCAGGGATGTCACTCAATAAAACCTTGGCCTTGGCTAAAACACACATGCACAGGCACACACACGCACACACACACACACACACACACAGACACTGAGGGGAAGCCTGGGTCCTCTTAGATCGGCTGGGAGTGCCAAGGGGGAGATTTAAATGTTTCTCACATGATCTTTACAGGTCATAGAGGCCCACTATACCAAAGGGTAGAGGCCAGTTAATAGTCTCTTCTCCCCCTGTAGCACTGATACAGCCATGATTGTATCTACCTCTGTCTCTAGGCTCTCTCTCTCTCTCCAGTGCGATCGATTCGGTCTATTTGTTACCCCTATATAAATCCCCCATAGACCTTTATTCTCTTCGCTAACAGAGTTGCTTGAATCGCGAAGACACAAAGCTGTCGTTTTTTTTCAGTTTTTTTTTTTTAGATGAACCACCGTAACCACCTCCCCACACCTCTGGCACCGACCGCTCGAGCGGTGGCGAGGTTGTTAAGACTTCAAAGCGGCACAATATACTTTTAACCTGATGCCTGGCTGCTTTCAGTTACCCACAATTATCCACCCAGGACGCAAAGCCCCAACTGACAGATTTAGGATGTTTCTTTTCTCTTTTTATGGAAAGGTTGAAACAGCACAGCTTAGGTATGAAAAGAGAAAAAAACTAAACTCGGAAAAAAAAGGCATCGTCAGAATTACGATTTTCAAACAGCTGGAGTTTATTTTACCACGTTATAGACTCTATGCCCACTTTGGGAGACCAGTATATACCCCTGGGGTTATATATTGTTAACTCTGTTCAATAAATTCTACAGGATATTTGTTGCTAATTCTTTACAGAAAAAATGTTTTCTTAAGTATTGACTGGATGGTTCATGATATGATGTTCATCGATTTATTATCTCATTCGACCACAAGGCCCACCAGTTTAAAACCAACAAACGCTTGCAAAATAACATTCTGCTCATGGGAGGTGCTCACAGTTTGTTGGCTCATGAGCGCCAATTTAAGAACTAGTGGCTGAAATGAAACAGAAATCCTGTAGCATCTCTTTAAGATTTGTGAAGATGAATTGTCAAGATCGATCGTCCAAAACACGTATATATGATACATCATATTATTGTTTCCTTGCCCGGCATCTCCCCTCCCTTTATCTAATCTCATAGGGATCATATATACGATTTGGAAGGTGATCATGGATTCCTGACAATGCCTGACAAAGTATGGGCCTAGATTAGATTACCATATCTACATACTCAGATTGTCTTGGTTTATTGGGTTAAACCTCTCACTGACACAGAGTCGTCTTCTGGAAACGTGGGTCAGCGTGGGAGCGGTTCGGGGAAACGACCGCTGCGACCTCTAATGATTTACCGGAATATCTGATTATTTAACGCAGCGGAGGCCTCTCACACACCGTTATTCCAGGCAGAAAGACCCTGATTTCCCCTTCTTTTAAATGGGAACTTTGGGAGGGAGGACAGCCATCATTTACTGCTACTGTGGCTAATGAGGGGGCTAATGAGATCCTAATGCAGCAGAATCACAAGCTGTATCACCGACTTTACCCGACAGAGAGACCCGCTCCTCTTCCCGTTTGAAACAACCCCCCCCCCCCCCCCCACAGCGCCTCCTTTTTTCCTCGCATTTGACAACATTCCCCTTCTTTTTTCCCGTAAATCTCACAGTACCGTGAACTCTGCTATCTCTGTATTTCCCAAACTCGGACATCCGATGTAAGGGAACGGAATGATTTCCGGAAAACATTGATTCCGGGTAATCTCTCCAAACACATTTGATGCGATTAAGGCAGGCAGGGAGGCAGGTGTACCTGTGGGTGACCTCTGGTGTGTCCCTCCGGGGCGTTCCGCTCTCTCTCTCTGACCGCCAAACTTGCTCAGGACCGCTGTAGGCAGCGTTTCATGTTCTCACACGCGAAACATAGAACGTTATTTATTAATGCATAACCATCTTTGATACACTAGCAGCGCTGACCGTCTGTCTATCTATCTGTGTGTGTGTGTGTGTGTGTGTGTGTGTGTGTGTGTCTGTGTGTGTGCTTCTGACACCGGAAGGGGCCTCACAAAGACATCCAATGCCCCAGCCCATGCCCAAGCCTTTGCCCAAGCCTTTGCCCCAGCCCCATTCCAGCCCCAGCCCCAGCCCCAGCCCCATTCCAGCCCCAGGCCCTGCCCTAGCCCCAGGCCCTGCCCCAGCCCCAGCCCCATTCCAGCCCCAGGCCCTGCCCCAGCCCCAGCCCCATTCCAGCCCCAGCCCCAGGCCCTGCCCCAGCCCCAGCCCCAGCCCCAGCCCCAGCCCCATTCCAGCCCCAGGCCCTGCCCCAGCCCCAGCCCCATTCCAGCCCCAGCCCCATTCCAACCCCAGCCCCAGGCCCAGCCCCAGCCCCAGCCCCAGGCCCAGCCCCTGCCCCAGCCCCAGCCCCAGCCCCTGCCCCAGCCCCAGCCCCAGCCCCAGCCCCAGCCCCAGCCCCAGCCCCAGCCCCAGCCCCAGCCCCTGCCCCAGCCCCAGCCCCAGCCCCAGCCCCAGGCCCAGCCCCAGCCCCAGCCCCAGCCCCAGCCCCAGGCCCAGCCCCAGGCCCTGCCCCAGCCCCAGCCCCAGCCCCAGCCCCAGGCCCTGCCCCAGGCCCAGGTGCAGGCCCAGCCTCTGCCCCTCCTCACCCTCCTAGCTGTAGCGCCAGCTTGACTGAGTCCAGCTCCAGCCCTCTGTAACCCAGCCAGGCGTATATACCAGGGCTGGCCCATTACGCTAGTGTTCAGTAGCATACTGTATGATTTATGAGTCCTCCCCCACATGTCTGTTACATTAATAAACATTTTGCCATTTTGCTCATGATTCAACCTATCGATTTTTGACAAAAAAGGTCAATATGCAGTTATTTTGCCGGTTGGGATCATTTTTGTCGTGAGGGTTGATGAGTTTGCTAAACGCTGTAGTAGGATTGTCAATCTGACCGCCTCCTCTGAACGTCTCCCTGACCACCTCCCCTGAACGTCTCCCTGACCACCTCCCCTGACCGTCTCCCCTGACCACCTCCCCTGACCACCACCCTGACCACCTCCCCTGACCACCACCCTGACCACCTCCCCTGACCACCTCCCCTGACCGTCTCCCCTGACCACCTCCCCTGACCACCACGATGACCACCTCCCCTGACCACCACCCTGACCACCTCCCCTGAACGTCTCCCCTGAACGCCTCCCCTGAACGTCTCTCCTGACCACCTCCCCTGAATGCCTCCCCTGACCACCTCCCCTGAATGTCTCCCCAGAACGCCTCCCCACAATGCCCTCTCTCTCTCCCCCAACTTTCTCTCTTCCGACTCTCACAGCCGAGAGCACGGTGACCTTCATCGATGATGGCGGTGTGTCTGAGCCGTGCCTCGCATAGAGGATCATCATCTGCTTTGTTTACCTCCCGGCCTCCCATACTGTACCTACTGAGGTTGCCATGGCGAAATAGTGTCGAGGAGGAGGTCGAAGGAAGGAGGAAGGAGGATTGATTCTCAACACTTGAGCGGAGGAGACTGGCATAGGGGATCTGTCTGCACAGTGAAGCCCTGGAGGGAGGGAGGGAGGGAGAGAGAGATGGAGAGAAGGATGGTAGAGAGGGAGAGAACACAAAAACAATCCTTCTCAACAGGCACTGTTGTGCATTGGGGCAACATTGTGTCTGGCTCTTCTCGTGTGCAGAGACTGTAGGCAAAAGTATCCAGGAAAAGAAAAAATACAGGAAAAAAGTAGAAAAGTGGAAAAGCAATGAGATGTCAAGTAATGTAAGCCCAAGGGAATGAGGCGGAGGGAAATAAGCTGGCAACGAGACAAGAATATCTGAGATGGGGGAGGGGGGGGGGGGAGTGGGGGGGGCAGCAGCAGCAGCAGCAGCGACATTCAAATAACAAGCCATTTGCCTTTGAGTGTGCGTACAAGGTGTTTATTGACAGAGTACATACAAAAGACATGTGTCACTGTTGGAAGTAAAGTTGTAGGAAGGGGAGTCTGTAATGATGTCAAAGTTTTCTCTCCAAAGCAGGTGATGATCCTCATCCTTAGAGGCTTGATGTACAGACAGAAATACCTGCCTTGCTTAAACATGGCATGCTAAAACACGCGTGCACACACACACACACACACACACACAAAACACGACATCTTTGAACCATTTGTCACACATTACATCACCCAGGTTTTCACCCCAGAGTCCTGTTTGTACCATCTTAGACCGTGTCAAGGCTTCCGTCTCAAAGTTCAGTCAGGCTGCAAAACTACCCGAACAGACACCCCTCCACACACTCACACGCCATCTTCTCCATCTCTCCCATCTCTCCCCCAACCCTTCATCAGTCCCCAATCCTGAAACAAACAACCCATCAGTCGAGAGCAGCCATTTCGACTCGTCTCCCAAAAAGCCACAGAGACAACGGCGGGAATATGTAGATTATTCCTCAAACGCGGCAGAGACGTCTGGAGAGTTGGACGTATGATTGTTGACAGGGTTTGTCCCCGTTCGCACCCGCCTCGGCGCCAAGTTCGGCCCTTATTAACATAAGTAATTCCAGTTTTGTTTGTGTTTCAACTACAATGAGCTATATGAAGATCACAGACACTTTTTTATTCTTGCTCTCTCCCTCTCTCTCTCTCTCTCTCTTTCTCTCTCTCTCTCTCTCTCTGTCTCTCATGTCCTTTCTTTCTTTCTTTCTTTCTTTCTTTCTTTCTTCCTGCTCTTTCATGTGCAACTGTGTTGGGTTGGGCCTGTCTGCGGGCCTGGGAGGGAGGCAGGGGAGCACCGTTCTCTCTCTCTCCCTGTTGGAGCCTGTGCAGCTGGCGGGAGGACGCTTCCTCAACGTGACGGAGCAAAAGTGCCTGCTCTCCCCTCCAGAGGACTGTTTAAAATTCATGGAACGAGAGGAATGGAGAGAGATGGAGAGCGTGGCGGAGGGGGAGATAGAGAGAGGCAGACAGACAGACAGACAGACAGACAGACAGACAGACAGACAGGTGGTGGTGGTGGTGGTGGGGGGGGGGGCACAGGGTGTACATTAGCAGTGTGAAGTCCAGGAAGTGTTGTGTGCGTGTGTGTGTTCGTGCATGCACGTGTGTGTGTGTGTGTGTGTTTTATCCCCTCCTTGACCCTCTTTAGCTTAGATACCTCCCGGTTTTCCTGTTTTATTTATTCATTCCTGTTTGGCTGTGTTTCCCCCCCCCCTGTTCTCCTCCTGTCATCCATTATTGAGAACTATGTGAAATCACAGGTACGTACGGCGCCCACAGCGTAGCATCCGCACACATCACGCCCTCGACGCTGCTCTCAGCAAACACTTCTAATTCACAACAACAAGCAAATGAGCTGCACAGCCGGTCGACAGCGAACGGTGAAGGAGCCGGACATGGTTTACGATAGGATCGGAGTGTGGCTTGGAGAGCGCACCGTCACGCTGCGGATCAGGTTTCCCTGCAGTCTGTGGAGTGTTTCCCCCACTTCTTGTCATTCCTTGGCCCTCCTCCTCCTCCTCCTCCTCCTCCTCCTCCTCCGTCTCCACTGACCCACACATGGCTCCTTGAAAGCACAGCCCACACATGTCCACACAGCCACCCTCCACGTCCCTCCAGTGGGACTCCCCCCCCCCCCCCCTTAGAAAACAAAACAATGGCATGAATTTTTCAGCTGCGATTTGCCGTCGTGTGGAGTTCAAATGTTTTGAGAGTGAGGCAGCTTCCAGTTCCTCTCTGCGTGCGCCCCTGTGTTCCCATGCCCCCCCCCCCCCACACACACACACACACCTCATGAAACATTTAGTACCTCCCTTTTTTTGTTAGCATTTTACCAAACTTTACCCCCATGATGACCCTATAGTCACCCCCCCCTCCCCCCCCCACCCCCCCCCCAGGGCTCCCAGTTGCCCTGCTAAACATGGGATGACCCACTTAGGCTCCCGTAGTCTGTATCTTTACGGTATCTTTATGGTTGGAGAAGACATCAAATAGAACATGTAGTCTATTAGTCATTCTCCAAAGCTCCCCTTTCGAACGCGACAGTGCAGCCAAATGTGATGTCATCCCGTTTACACAACTTGACATTTTCCAGTACAAACCCAGCCCTTGTGACTCCCACAGCAACCACGTGACTGTTGTTTTTGTTGCCGTCTATTTTTGTGACATTGTACTGTACGCCACGGAGTGACACACGCTTCCGCTATCGACGTTCGCTCCACATCAACGGCAAACAATTTGGCTTGAGGGGACTAGGGTTCAACCGATATCTCGAATTCTTTGAGCCGATAACGTCACAATCTACGACGGTCTAGTTGTATGGTTAGCGTCTCATCCGGCCGGGATGTTCAACGTTAGTGGAGACCTCTGACCCCCCCGTGGTAGCGCTCTTGAACGTGCCCTGCAGAAGGGCAGCAGAGAGTCATAAAAAAAGAAATAATAACTCTAATAACTTTTGATGTGAGCCGCGGTGACTAATCGCTAAACCCTGCTCCCATTCGTCTTGCGGCTTCCGAGTCATAGACCTGCCCCCCCCCCCCCCCCCCCACACACACACACACACACACACATAGCCTCCCCATCCCCGCTCCCCCTCCCTACCCCCCACCCCCGCTCCCTCCTAGCCTTCCACCCACCTCATCCAAACTGCCCTAGTAGAGGGGCACATGCAGGCTTTAATCAGTGTGATTCGTCCCCTCCCGGAAAATCGTGGTCACCTCCGGAAAATCGTTATCCTCAGATTACGTGGGGAGGATCTTTTATGTGTTGCAGTCTTCTTCTTCTTCTTCTTTATTTATTTATTTATTTGTTCCTTCCTGCCCCCTCTCCACTGTGCCGTCCTTTGATGCGCCGGGCCGCCTACGGATCCCCGTCGCCCAATCGGATTCGGAGAACAAACCCAAAAAAAAAAGCTCCAAATGATTGTGGTTTTGTTTGGCATGTCATTAGAGCTCATTAGTAAGCCTGTCATGGGGATTTTTTGTATTCTTTCTGGGTCAAGTGCAAAGGACATCATTCAAAATGATTTGAAGTGGGAGGAATTAAGGGGATGGAAGCACTGCCCTTAAGTGTTCAGTATTTGATTTGGCTTTGCTTTGTTTCCGCATGTGTGAGATTCTACTGTTGTGGAATAAGCAGTTTGGACCACGAATATCAGGGAGGGAAGTCTTGGTCTTTATTCATCCATCAGTATGACAGGAAACAGTACAGTCGACATGTACATGTTCTTACTAGCTCTGCAGCTAAGCTTCTCTGATTATCACTGTCAAACGTGGTCTTTTTATACAGGAACATAGCCCACCCCTCTGGTATTCTAGTTAGGGGAAGGGGAATAGGAGACAACCCATCTGACCTGGCTGTCTGGACAGTTTAGTCATCAACAGCCTTGTGAGACAGGCCACAGGTCAAAAAGTGTAACCTATGAGACCATATAACAGATACCTAGTTGCCTAACAAAAGGTTACCTGCCATAAAGGTCAGCTCCCTGACCCCCATACCTTCTTTTCCCCTACTTTTCCCCTACCTTCCCGTACTTTTCCTCTCCACAAATCACACCCATATGACCATATGCTGTTTGTATCCTGCGTTGTGTTCATGTTCAAAAGGGTTTTCCTCGGCAACGCAAAAACGTCTCTCACCCCAAACCCTCTGTTACACTCTTCTCATGCAATGTAGAACCCAAGATACCAGAAGTTTAACTTTGAGTGTTTTGAGCGTTTGACAGACAACTCAGTCCTGTGCTGTGGAGTGATGGTCGGTTGCTCTATTTCGTAAACCCATTCTCATTACCGTATATCTAGGGCTTATTTTGACAATGTTCTCTGAGGTGCTGTAGTTCGTTCAAATGATTATCGCTCGACTTAAAGTCTGGGGCATGCTGCTAATTTACTACTTTGCCTCCTAAGGAAGATAAATACATAAACAAATGATACAAGTGCTTTGTTTTGGCATTCGTGTGTCACTCTGCCAGTGAATAAACAAATGATGACTTTTGCTAGTCGCTGGTGTCCCCGATGTGTGCACATTGTGTGGCGGTGGCAAAGGGGGCCAATAGTGACCCCGAGTCAGATGCCCTTCATTAGGTTAATCAATCAGAGAGCAGGACGTGACTAAATGCCCCTGCTGGGAGACCCCGGGCCAGTTTTTGTCACAGGTCATAATGCTCACTGGTAACTTGCCCCGCAGGTATTGAAGATTGAAGATTGTGTCCTCGACTATCAAATTCCTCCTTACGTCTTGAAAATGCTTTGTCATTGTCATCCATGGGTAATGAGCAAAACCACTATTAAGCCTTTTATTATATTTTCGTTCAGTCCTCCACTGTGGAAATGCGACTGACATTTCGCAGTAACTCACTGTCCATCCGCCTACTCTCTACTTTGCTCTTGTTGTAAATCACTCCATGTTAAATTGATTGGACATCTCGACAATGGAAACTATACTGAACTATACTTAACCTGGTGCATATTTCTCTGAAAGGAAAGCAATATGTTCCCACTCAGTCCCACAACCTCGTATGGTGGTTCTCCTCATACGACGAGCTTTTTTCTTCACCCTACCATTCCTTTTGTAATACCTGTCCCTCTGTTCAGACGTGAACAGCTCCCTGAGACTGACGTGAACAGCTCCCTGAGACGGATGTGAACAGCTCCCTGAGACGGATGTGAACAGCTCCCTGAGACGGATGTGAACAGCTCCCTGAGACGGACGTGAACAGCTCCCTGAGACTGACGTGAACAGCTCCCTGAGACGGACGTGAACAGCTCCCTGAGACGGACAGCTCCCTGAGACTTTGATCTCAATGAAAGATGACAAGCAAAAACCAAGCGTACAGTAAACAGGAATGATGTCGTGCCCCTCCCTTGTGTGAATTGGTGACAATTATTCAAACGTATGTTTTGTGGATTTAAAAACATTTTTGTTGGAAATTAGCTGTCCACGGATGGTATGTCAGATAAATGGCTTGCATAGATATAAAACATGATTTATTCTTTATAGGCAGAAGAGGGACATTTATACCATTATGGTTCAGCGTTTGGAATTTCAGTTGCTATAGCATCCCCCTTGGGCCAATCTGTGTAATTTCTGAATTGCAGTTGTTTGCTACAGCACCCCTCTTGGGCCAATCAGTCTAACTGTGTTCATGCCAAGTTGATGGCATGAACGCAGTTGATGGCAAGACGCATCATTCACCCAAGTTTCGCCCAAATAGTAGTGTCAGGTATCGCTTGTGACATACGGACACAGAAACAGATGGAGACAGATCCACAGTACCCCCCCCCCCCCCCCCCCCCGCCCCTGGATGTCATCGTGGGGGGACAATGACACAATTTCAGGCCCGTTAGCAAGCAGAGTCTCCTACTCATAGCAATCACAGCAAACTGACATCCCGCACGGAATAACAATGGAGCAGATTCCTCAGGCAGCACTCCCCCCCCACACCCCCTTTTTCTTCTTTTCTCTTCCTTTCCCCCTACGAGCCTTTTCTCCACAGAGAGCCCTCAGGGGATTGCGGGGGTTCGCTGCACTCGCGTTTGTCTCCCTGAGTCAAGGTGTCCCAGCCTCCGTGCCACGGTCATGTTAAATCTCCTTCGCTTGCCTTCCTGCCAACATAGCTGAGTTGCTTCTTACTCTGGTCCTTTACCTCTGTCTGGTTAGCATATGTGGCTTCTAGCTAGAGGTGAATGTACTGTAGTTACCTTCACAATTAACCTACACCGAAACATCAGCACTGCAAATCAACCTACACCGCACATCTGCGCTGCCGATGCAATTTTTCAAGATTCATCGCAAGATTCACCCATGTCTATTTGTATACTAACCACGGCAGGTAAGCGCAGGGTAGGTATTACATCCTAGTGAGGAAGAGAATGGATAAAGGTTTGGCTGAGTAACGCTGCTGAATGCCCAGCAGAGGTGAAAGGCCTCTTATTTTCCAGTTAAATCGGGTTATCTTCACCCAAACAGCCTTTTTCTCTGACACCTCTGCAAACTAGTAATCTTCCAAGTGACTCTTATCTGGAGAGAGAGAGAGAGAGAGAGGGGGACAGGGAGAGAAATTGTGCACAAGTCAAGAGCACGAACAGATTATCCTTGGCGAGGATCACAGATGCAGTTGCGATTTCCACACGCCACGTCAAGATTATTTTTCTGTAAGTCACAGAAATAAAACTAAATAAATAAAAAGCTCTTATCGGAAGAATGTGTCTGCGTCTCAGACTGGTGGAGTGTGAGTTTGTTTCTGCGTGCGTGCCTGTGTGCGTTTGCGCACGTGCGTACAGGTGGCTGCAGTCAGCATGAGTCAGCAGAAGTCACCCCGCTCGAACTGAAGTATGACACAGTGGTTTGGAAGGGACAGCTGGGGGACGAATGGCATGACACCTTTCTTTCTTTTTTTTTCTTCTTTTTTTCTTTTTAAAGAGTGAGAAACCGTGAAAAAAAAAAAACGGAAATGTAATAAAAAAAAAAAAGAAACTGAGCGACAGAGGGCAAAAAGGAGAGAAATATGCAGCAGCAGTTGGCCTGTGCGGCGTGGGCGAGTCCAAGCGTTTCCTTGCCAGCCGCGTGCCTCACCACTCAGCAGGCGCGGCCTCGACGCGTCAGTTTTTGTGGTGGGCGGCGCGACACTGTGGCCTGGCATTGTACTTTCTCTCTCCGCCACACTGGTGGCTGTGATTGCCCTCTGAACATGCAGACCCCCCTCTGTTCTTACAGCACACCAAAGGCCGCGGTGGAGAAATAAGTCCTAGCCTCCTTTAGCGTGTGTGTGTGTGTGTGTGTGTGTGTGTATGAGCGTGACAGAGAGAAAGAATGAAAAAACGACATTGTGTGCAGTGGTAGCTACCCCGAGCAAGGGCAGCCTTTGAGCGAATGTTCCACAGTGCAACGTAATGGAGACTGTTGAGAGACAATAAACATTCTCTTACTCTTCTCTCTCTCTCTCTCTCTCTCTCTCTCTCTCTCTCTGTGTGTGTGTGTGTGTCTGTTTGTTTGTGTCTGTTTGTTCAATAGCGAGTAAAAGACTGATTCGTTTTTCATGGAAACACACGAGCCCTGCTTTGCTCACGTTGAGGCCAGCAGACAATCACCTGTACCCTCAGCTGCCTCCACAAAGACTTCCAACCTCCAAGGTTTAGCTGGAAGGTTGGACTTCTTTTTACCTTTTTTTTTTTTTTTTTACCCTCTTTTACCCTCTTGAAATGCCCATTCATGATATCCCCCAATTGGAAAAAACACCTCAATTGGATTTGGGGGAAGTCCGTAACCAAGTGGCGTGCGATTGGATTGGATGAATCTTATTGCTCTGTGGAGCCAGCCCGTTGGTCGAGATGTACATGATAGAATGACCCTCTCAGCCAATCAGACCCTTCGGTTGGAGTGTTTCAGAGGCGCCGCCCGGCGAATGTAGGCCGGCGCCTTCTAGAAGCAGCAGACACTCCTGGGCGAGACGGCCATTAATAATGTCAACGTGCTGTACCGGGCGCTCTCTCTCTCTCTCTCTCTCTCTCTGCTCTCTCTCTCTCTCTTTATCTGCATTCTCTTTCCATTCTCTCTCTGTCTGTCTCTGTTTGTCTCTGCCCTCCCTCTTTCTCTCTCTCTCTCTCTCTCTCTTTGGTGGTCACCCATCTCTTTTTCTCTCCTCCCTCTCTCCTCTTCCTCCCTCTCTCTCTGAATGTCTAGCCCTGTATTATTTCTCTCTCCCTCCCTGCCTCTGAAAAGTAGGTTATGCGTAACACAGGCCTCGCTTCTCCTCTCCCCCCCACCCCCTCTGTCTCCCCCCCCTTCTCTCTTTCTCTCTCTCTCTCTCTCTCCCCCCCTTCTCTCTTTCTCTCTCTCTCTCTCTCTCCCCCTTCTCTCTTTCTCTCTCTCTCTCTCTCTCTCCCCCCTTCTCTCTTTCTCTCTCTCTCTCTCTCCCCCCCTTCTCTCTTTCTCCCCCCCTCTCTCTCTCTCTCCCCCCCCCCCTCTCTCTCTCTCTCTCTCTGCTATCCTACATCTTATTATGCATCATTTGACAAACAGCCTGTCACCCTGCCCCAGGATTAGAGTGGCTGAACGAAGCCCAAAAACCAGCTTGCCTCTCTTTTCTTTCCCTCCAAAAAAAAAAAAAAAAAAAGAAAAAACAGCCACTCACTATGTATGTCAAGGCAGCTACAGCCCACTGCCTTTCAAGCCTTTTCCCCTCTATTGTTTAACATTCAGGTTTGTTTTCAAATCAGAAAAGGCTGTGTCATGTTACTCGTGGGCAGCGAGGGGGCTGGAGCCCAGACCAGAGTTTGGGCTTTTTAATCCGGTCATTGCACCTCTGTTGAACCCCGAAGCGGAGAGACTTAACCTGAATTGCTTCCGGTAAATATTCCCCATGAATAAATGGAGGGGACATGAGAGAGAGAGAGAGAGAGAGAGAGAGAGAGAGAGAGAGAGAGAGAGAGAGAGAGAGAGAGAACAACATTGTGTGCAATGGTAGTCACCCCGAGCAAGGGCAGCCTTTGAGCGAGGGGAGTGTTCCACGTCATGCTACAGTCTCACCCTTCTCTCTCTCTCTCTCTCATTCTGTTTTTATGTCTGTGTCTGTGTCTGTGTCTGTGTGTCTGTGTATGTGCTCCTCCCCAGGCAGGTGGTCCTGCTATCCTGGTGGAGGAGGCCGACCGTGGGTCACATGCTCCAGCTGTCTTGACTTGTTGTGCACGATTTCTCTCTCTCTCTCTCTGTCTTACATAGAGGAGCCTGAGATGGGCATTTTACTCAGCGGGGTCATCATATTTCCCAGGTTTCAAACAAAACTAAATTATCTCTCTCTCTCTCTCTCTCTCTCTCTCTCTCTCTCTCTCTCTGCCTCTCTCTCTCTCTGCCTCTCTCTCTCTCCCTGAGATAGCGGGGAGATAGCTCTTCTTCCTGATTGGGCCTTCGGCGTCTCCACTAGAGACCGCGGCTGCATAGCCTCTGAGGAAATTGATGCCGTCTCGCCCCCGCGAGAGACCCCTGTGAAGAGGGGTTGTAGGGAGAGGGCATCCTCCTGCTCTCTCTCTCTCTCTCTCTCTCTCTCTCTCTCCATCTCCATCCTCTCCCGTTAAACACCGCCTCCAGAAACCCGCCGTTCGGAATATTCTCAGAGGCTCAGTGATACTTTTCGACCATAAACATCGCAAATGCACTACCGAAAGCACCAGAGAGTAGCACAGGGGCCGGCTTGTAATACACCTCTTTTACCAATAAATGCTACCTACCGGGGCATGTCCTGCCCTCTTAAAACCCCCGGCGTGCCAGACAAACTGCTGCCAAAGGCATATTTAAATTGTACGGCCGTAAAAGGTAATATCGTCACCATCAATATGATAATTTGGGGACTTTTATTATTTTTTTGTGGTGGCAATCAGAAAAGTGGGGGAGTCGTCGTGTGCTGGTGCAATAGCCCCCCCCCCCCCCCCCCCCCCGTCCTTTTTTGTGCCACGCTGTGGTTAAAGGGTTCGTAAAGCAGGGAACAGGCCCTGTCACCAAGGCCCTGGAGTTTAGCCCTTGAAGGTCACCCCCCCCCCCCCCCCCCCTCCCCCCTCCCTCCCCCCTCCATTTCTGGCATCTCTAACCACCTCCCCCTTCGCTGTGTCACGTTGTCCTGAGCCCCTGCCAAATGTCTCCTCCGCTCTCTGTTACACTGTTAAACTCACTTAGTCCCTCTCGTCTACTGTTAAACCCCCCCCTCCCGTCTCTCTCTGTCTCTGTCTGTCTCTCTCTGTCTGTCTCTCTGTCTGTCTCTCTCTGTCTGTCTCTCTCTGTCTCTCTCTCTCTCTCTCTCTCTTCATTCTCTGTCTGTCTGTCTCTCTCTCTCTCTCTCTCTTCGTTCTCTGTCTCTCTGTCTCTCTCTCTCTGTCTGTCTGTCTGTCTCTCTGTCTGTCTGTCTGTCTCTCTCTCTCTCTCTCTCTTCGTTCTCTGTCTCTCTCTCTCTCTCTCTCTCTCTCTCTCTCTTCATTCTCTGTCTGTCACGGCTTCGCCCTCTGTGTTCTGAATCTGGATCAGTTCATCTGGGACGTGTCATACTTCTAAGGACGGGTGACACGCGTCGTCTTGTTTGTAGACTTGACTGCAGGTGAAGTCATCGGTGATGCGACTGAACAATACTGTATCTGCGTCGTCTCCAATGAGTTTAAACTCTCCAGACTTGGACTCGTTGTTTGCCTGTGTACAGAAATAGAACTCTCCCTCAACCTCAGCTTTAAGTTGTTGTTAAATAAACATTGGGGCTCTCTGATTTTCGAGACTGTCGTTGTTTCGCTGTGGTTTATTTTGCTCGAGGTGGTGAGGTGGGTCTTGAATTGTCGAGTGTCCGTCGACCCTCAAAAGCGAGAGACTTTAGGTGGAGCGTATGTTCTTTAGGGGGAAACGCAGTCATCGGTCACTCTTGTCTACGACTGAAAACAAACATGTTGTTTCCATGGCAACAGTACCTGTAGGCTTCCGAAACCATTCAGTGTGACTTGGACGTTATCCCAGACATTATCCTT
>NW_028152342.1:0-14020 GCF_951799395.1 Argentina silus | reverse complement strand
ACACAGCACTGTTCAAACTACAGGGGTGATACAATAGTACACCCTACTGGTCGAAATAAGGAAAAGCTTACTGCACCGGGTATTCCCAGGCGGTCTCCCATCTAAGTACTAACCCGGCCCGACTCTGCTTAGCTTCCGAGATCGGACGAGATCGGGCGTGTTCAGCGTGGTATGGCCGTAAGCGAAGGAACCAGCCCTCTGCACTGTATATAAAGTCGAGGAAAGGAGACGCCCGCCACTTGACAACACAAACAATACTGCAGTTGATACGCAGAAGGCAGGGAGTTATCTGGGGGGGGGGGGGGGAAACACCAAAACTGCAATTAACATTGCTTTACCACTCCACAGCTCATAGTTCATAGTTGTCAGTCTAGAATCGAGCTCAAGCGAAGGCTGAGTGAGTCACCAATTCTTAGCAGGTGGTTTTGGAGCAAACTGTATAAACTGTTCAAAACAGCAATATGAAACTGGAGCTGTGTTCACACTACAGCACTGTTCAAACTACAGGGGTGATACAATAGTACACCCTACTGGTCGAAATAAGGAAAAGCTTACTGCACCGGGTATTCCCAGGCGGTCTCCCATCTAAGTACTAACCCGGCCCGACTCTGCTTAGCTTCCGAGATCGGACGAGATCGGGCGTGTTCAGCGTGGTATGGCCGTAAGCGAAGGAACCAGCCCTCTGCACTGTATATAAAGTCGAGGAAAGGAGACGCCCGCCACTTGACAACACAAACAATACTGCAGTTGATACGCAGAAGGCAGGGAGTTATCTGGGGGGGGGGGGGGAAACACCAAAACTGCAATTAACATTGCTTTACCACTCCACAGCTCATAGTTCATAGTTGTCAGTCTAGAATCGAGCTCAAGCGAAGGCTGAGTGAGTCACCAATTCTTAGCAGGTGGTTTTGGAGCAAACTGTATAAACTGTTCAAAACAGCAATATGAAACTGGAGCTGTGTTCACACTACAGCACTGTTCAAACTACAGGGGTGATACAATAGTACACCCTACTGGTCGAAATAAGGAAAAGCTTACTGCACCGGGTATTCCCAGGCGGTCTCCCATCTAAGTACTAACCCGGCCCGACTCTGCTTAGCTTCCGAGATCGGACGAGATCGGGCGTGTTCAGCGTGGTATGGCCGTAAGCGAAGGAACCAGCCCTCTGCACTGTATATAAAGTCGAGGAAAGGAGACGCCCGCCACTTGACAACACAAACAATACTGCAGTTGATACGCAGAAGGCAGGGAGTTATCTGGGGGGGGGGGGGGGAAACACCAAAACTGCAATTAACATTGCTTTACCACTCCACAGCTCATAGTTCATAGTTGTCAGTCTAGAATCGAGCTCAAGCGAAGGCTGAGTGAGTCACCAATTCTTAGCAGGTGGTTTTGGAGCAAACTGTATAAACTGTTCAAAACAGCAATATGAAACTGGAGCTGTGTTCACACTACAGCACTGTTCAAACTACAGGGGTGATACAATAGTACACCCTACTGGTCGAAATAAGGAAAAGCTTACTGCACCGGGTATTCCCAGGCGGTCTCCCATCTAAGTACTAACCCGGCCCGACTCTGCTTAGCTTCCGAGATCGGACGAGATCGGGCGTGTTCAGCGTGGTATGGCCGTAAGCGAAGGAACCAGCCCTCTGCACTGTATATAAAGTCGAGGAAAGGAGACGCCCGCCACTTGACAACACAAACAATACTGCAGTTGATACGCAGAAGGCAGGGAGTTATCTGGGGGGGGGGGGGGAAACACCAAAACTGCAATTAACATTGCTTTACCACTCCACAGCTCATAGTTCATAGTTGTCAGTCTAGAATCGAGCTCAAGCGAAGGCTGAGTGAGTCACCAATTCTTAGCAGGTGGTTTTGGAGCAAACTGTATAAACTGTTCAAAACAGCAATATGAAACTGGAGCTGTGTTCACACTACAGCACTGTTCAAACTACAGGGGTGATACAATAGTACACCCTACTGGTCGAAATAAGGAAAAGCTTACTGCACCGGGTATTCCCAGGCGGTCTCCCATCTAAGTACTAACCCGGCCCGACTCTGCTTAGCTTCCGAGATCGGACGAGATCGGGCGTGTTCAGCGTGGTATGGCCGTAAGCGAAGGAACCAGCCCTCTGCACTGTATATAAAGTCGAGGAAAGGAGACGCCCGCCACTTGACAACACAAACAATACTGCAGTTGATACGCAGAAGGCAGGGAGTTATCTGGGGGGGGGGGGGGGAAACACCAAAACTGCAATTAACATTGCTTTACCACTCCACAGCTCATAGTTCATAGTTGTCAGTCTAGAATCGAGCTCAAGCGAAGGCTGAGTGAGTCACCAATTCTTAGCAGGTGGTTTTGGAGCAAACTGTATAAACTGTTCAAAACAGCAATATGAAACTGGAGCTGTGTTCACACTACAGCACTGTTCAAACTACAGGGGTGATACAATAGTACACCCTACTGGTCGAAATAAGGAAAAGCTTACTGCACCGGGTATTCCCAGGCGGTCTCCCATCTAAGTACTAACCCGGCCCGACTCTGCTTAGCTTCCGAGATCGGACGAGATCGGGCGTGTTCAGCGTGGTATGGCCGTAAGCGAAGGAACCAGCCCTCTGCACTGTATATAAAGTCGAGGAAAGGAGACGCCCGCCACTTGACAACACAAACAATACTGCAGTTGATACGCAGAAGGCAGGGAGTTATCTGGGGGGGGGGGGGGGAAACACCAAAACTGCAATTAACATTGCTTTACCACTCCACAGCTCATAGTTCATAGTTGTCAGTCTAGAATCGAGCTCAAGCGAAGGCTGAGTGAGTCACCAATTCTTAGCAGGTGGTTTTGGAGCAAACTGTATAAACTGTTCAAAACAGCAATATGAAACTGGAGCTGTGTTCACACTACAGCACTGTTCAAACTACAGGGGTGATACAATAGTACACCCTACTGGTCGAAATAAGGAAAAGCTTACTGCACCGGGTATTCCCAGGCGGTCTCCCATCTAAGTACTAACCCGGCCCGACTCTGCTTAGCTTCCGAGATCGGACGAGATCGGGCGTGTTCAGCGTGGTATGGCCGTAAGCGAAGGAACCAGCCCTCTGCACTGTATATAAAGTCGAGGAAAGGAGACGCCCGCCACTTGACAACACAAACAATACTGCAGTTGATACGCAGAAGGCAGGGAGTTATCTGGGGGGGGGGGGGGGAAACACCAAAACTGCAATTAACATTGCTTTACCACTCCACAGCTCATAGTTCATAGTTGTCAGTCTAGAATCGAGCTCAAGCGAAGGCTGAGTGAGTCACCAATTCTTAGCAGGTGGTTTTGGAGCAAACTGTATAAACTGTTCAAAACAGCAATATGAAACTGGAGCTGTGTTCACACTACAGCACTGTTCAAACTACAGGGGTGATACAATAGTACACCCTACTGGTCGAAATAAGGAAAAGCTTACTGCACCGGGTATTCCCAGGCGGTCTCCCATCTAAGTACTAACCCGGCCCGACTCTGCTTAGCTTCCGAGATCGGACGAGATCGGGCGTGTTCAGCGTGGTATGGCCGTAAGCGAAGGAACCAGCCCTCTGCACTGTATATAAAGTCGAGGAAAGGAGACGCCCGCCACTTGACAACACAAACAATACTGCAGTTGATACGCAGAAGGCAGGGAGTTATCTGGGGGGGGGGGGGGGAAACACCAAAACTGCAATTAACATTGCTTTACCACTCCACAGCTCATAGTTCATAGTTGTCAGTCTAGAATCGAGCTCAAGCGAAGGCTGAGTGAGTCACCAATTCTTAGCAGGTGGTTTTGGAGCAAACTGTATAAACTGTTCAAAACAGCAATATGAAACTGGAGCTGTGTTCACACTACAGCACTGTTCAAACTACAGGGGTGATACAATAGTACACCCTACTGGTCGAAATAAGGAAAAGCTTACTGCACCGGGTATTCCCAGGCGGTCTCCCATCTAAGTACTAACCCGGCCCGACTCTGCTTAGCTTCCGAGATCGGACGAGATCGGGCGTGTTCAGCGTGGTATGGCCGTAAGCGAAGGAACCAGCCCTCTGCACTGTATATAAAGTCGAGGAAAGGAGACGCCCGCCACTTGACAACACAAACAATACTGCAGTTGATACGCAGAAGGCAGGGAGTTATCTGGGGGGGGGGGGGGGAAACACCAAAACTGCAATTAACATTGCTTTACCACTCCACAGCTCATAGTTCATAGTTGTCAGTCTAGAATCGAGCTCAAGCGAAGGCTGAGTGAGTCACCAATTCTTAGCAGGTGGTTTTGGAGCAAACTGTATAAACTGTTCAAAACAGCAATATGAAACTGGAGCTGTGTTCACACTACAGCACTGTTCAAACTACAGGGGTGATACAATAGTACACCCTACTGGTCGAAATAAGGAAAAGCTTACTGCACCGGGTATTCCCAGGCGGTCTCCCATCTAAGTACTAACCCGGCCCGACTCTGCTTAGCTTCCGAGATCGGACGAGATCGGGCGTGTTCAGCGTGGTATGGCCGTAAGCGAAGGAACCAGCCCTCTGCACTGTATATAAAGTCGAGGAAAGGAGACGCCCGCCACTTGACAACACAAACAATACTGCAGTTGATACGCAGAAGGCAGGGAGTTATCTGGGGGGGGGGGGGGGAAACACCAAAACTGCAATTAACATTGCTTTACCACTCCACAGCTCATAGTTCATAGTTGTCAGTCTAGAATCGAGCTCAAGCGAAGGCTGAGTGAGTCACCAATTCTTAGCAGGTGGTTTTGGAGCAAACTGTATAAACTGTTCAAAACAGCAATATGAAACTGGAGCTGTGTTCACACTACAGCACTGTTCAAACTACAGGGGTGATACAATAGTACACCCTACTGGTCGAAATAAGGAAAAGCTTACTGCACCGGGTATTCCCAGGCGGTCTCCCATCTAAGTACTAACCCGGCCCGACTCTGCTTAGCTTCCGAGATCGGACGAGATCGGGCGTGTTCAGCGTGGTATGGCCGTAAGCGAAGGAACCAGCCCTCTGCACTGTATATAAAGTCGAGGAAAGGAGACGCCCGCCACTTGACAACACAAACAATACTGCAGTTGATACGCAGAAGGCAGGGAGTTATCTGGGGGGGGGGGGGGGAAACACCAAAACTGCAATTAACATTGCTTTACCACTCCACAGCTCATAGTTCATAGTTGTCAGTCTAGAATCGAGCTCAAGCGAAGGCTGAGTGAGTCACCAATTCTTAGCAGGTGGTTTTGGAGCAAACTGTATAAACTGTTCAAAACAGCAATATGAAACTGGAGCTGTGTTCACACTACAGCACTGTTCAAACTACAGGGGTGATACAATAGTACACCCTACTGGTCGAAATAAGGAAAAGCTTACTGCACCGGGTATTCCCAGGCGGTCTCCCATCTAAGTACTAACCCGGCCCGACTCTGCTTAGCTTCCGAGATCGGACGAGATCGGGCGTGTTCAGCGTGGTATGGCCGTAAGCGAAGGAACCAGCCCTCTGCACTGTATATAAAGTCGAGGAAAGGAGACGCCCGCCACTTGACAACACAAACAATACTGCAGTTGATACGCAGAAGGCAGGGAGTTATCTGGGGGGGGGGGGGGGAAACACCAAAACTGCAATTAACATTGCTTTACCACTCCACAGCTCATAGTTCATAGTTGTCAGTCTAGAATCGAGCTCAAGCGAAGGCTGAGTGAGTCACCAATTCTTAGCAGGTGGTTTTGGAGCAAACTGTATAAACTGTTCAAAACAGCAATATGAAACTGGAGCTGTGTTCACACTACAGCACTGTTCAAACTACAGGGGTGATACAATAGTACACCCTACTGGTCGAAATAAGGAAAAGCTTACTGCACCGGGTATTCCCAGGCGGTCTCCCATCTAAGTACTAACCCGGCCCGACTCTGCTTAGCTTCCGAGATCGGACGAGATCGGGCGTGTTCAGCGTGGTATGGCCGTAAGCGAAGGAACCAGCCCTCTGCACTGTATATAAAGTCGAGGAAAGGAGACGCCCGCCACTTGACAACACAAACAATACTGCAGTTGATACGCAGAAGGCAGGGAGTTATCTGGGGGGGGGGGGGGGAAACACCAAAACTGCAATTAACATTGCTTTACCACTCCACAGCTCATAGTTCATAGTTGTCAGTCTAGAATCGAGCTCAAGCGAAGGCTGAGTGAGTCACCAATTCTTAGCAGGTGGTTTTGGAGCAAACTGTATAAACTGTTCAAAACAGCAATATGAAACTGGAGCTGTGTTCACACTACAGCACTGTTCAAACTACAGGGGTGATACAATAGTACACCCTACTGGTCGAAATAAGGAAAAGCTTACTGCACCGGGTATTCCCAGGCGGTCTCCCATCTAAGTACTAACCCGGCCCGACTCTGCTTAGCTTCCGAGATCGGACGAGATCGGGCGTGTTCAGCGTGGTATGGCCGTAAGCGAAGGAACCAGCCCTCTGCACTGTATATAAAGTCGAGGAAAGGAGACGCCCGCCACTTGACAACACAAACAATACTGCAGTTGATACGCAGAAGGCAGGGAGTTATCTGGGGGGGGGGGGGGGAAACACCAAAACTGCAATTAACATTGCTTTACCACTCCACAGCTCATAGTTCATAGTTGTCAGTCTAGAATCGAGCTCAAGCGAAGGCTGAGTGAGTCACCAATTCTTAGCAGGTGGTTTTGGAGCAAACTGTATAAACTGTTCAAAACAGCAATATGAAACTGGAGCTGTGTTCACACTACAGCACTGTTCAAACTACAGGGGTGATACAATAGTACACCCTACTGGTCGAAATAAGGAAAAGCTTACTGCACCGGGTATTCCCAGGCGGTCTCCCATCTAAGTACTAACCCGGCCCGACTCTGCTTAGCTTCCGAGATCGGACGAGATCGGGCGTGTTCAGCGTGGTATGGCCGTAAGCGAAGGAACCAGCCCTCTGCACTGTATATAAAGTCGAGGAAAGGAGACGCCCGCCACTTGACAACACAAACAATACTGCAGTTGATACGCAGAAGGCAGGGAGTTATCTGGGGGGGGGGGGGGGGAAACACCAAAACTGCAATTAACATTGCTTTACCACTCCACAGCTCATAGTTCATAGTTGTCAGTCTAGAATCGAGCTCAAGCGAAGGCTGAGTGAGTCACCAATTCTTAGCAGGTGGTTTTGGAGCAAACTGTATAAACTGTTCAAAACAGCAATATGAAACTGGAGCTGTGTTCACACTACAGCACTGTTCAAACTACAGGGGTGATACAATAGTACACCCTACTGGTCGAAATAAGGAAAAGCTTACTGCACCGGGTATTCCCAGGCGGTCTCCCATCTAAGTACTAACCCGGCCCGACTCTGCTTAGCTTCCGAGATCGGACGAGATCGGGCGTGTTCAGCGTGGTATGGCCGTAAGCGAAGGAACCAGCCCTCTGCACTGTATATAAAGTCGAGGAAAGGAGACGCCCGCCACTTGACAACACAAACAATACTGCAGTTGATACGCAGAAGGCAGGGAGTTATCTGGGGGGGGGGGGGGGAAACACCAAAACTGCAATTAACATTGCTTTACCACTCCACAGCTCATAGTTCATAGTTGTCAGTCTAGAATCGAGCTCAAGCGAAGGCTGAGTGAGTCACCAATTCTTAGCAGGTGGTTTTGGAGCAAACTGTATAAACTGTTCAAAACAGCAATATGAAACTGGAGCTGTGTTCACACTACAGCACTGTTCAAACTACAGGGGTGATACAATAGTACACCCTACTGGTCGAAATAAGGAAAAGCTTACTGCACCGGGTATTCCCAGGCGGTCTCCCATCTAAGTACTAACCCGGCCCGACTCTGCTTAGCTTCCAAGATCGGACGAGATCGGGCGTGTTCAGCGTGGTATGGCCGTAAGCGAAGGAACCAGCCCTCTGCACTGTATATAAAGTCGAGGAAAGGAGACGCCCGCCACTTGACAACACAAACAATACTGCAGTTGATACGCAGAAGGCAGGGAGTTATCTGGGGGGGGGGGGGGGGAAACACCAAAACTGCAATTAACATTGCTTTACCACTCCACAGCTCATAGTTCATAGTTGTCAGTCTAGAATCGAGCTCAAGCGAAGGCTGAGTGAGTCACCAATTCTTAGCAGGTGGTTTTGGAGCAAACTGTATAAACTGTTCAAAACAGCAATATGAAACTGGAGCTGTGTTCACACTACAGCACTGTTCAAACTACAGGGGTGATACAATAGTACACCCTACTGGTCGAAATAAGGAAAAGCTTACTGCACCGGGTATTCCCAGGCGGTCTCCCATCTAAGTACTAACCCGGCCCGACTCTGCTTAGCTTCCGAGATCGGACGAGATCGGGCGTGTTCAGCGTGGTATGGCCGTAAGCGAAGGAACCAGCCCTCTGCACTGTATATAAAGTCGAGGAAAGGAGACGCCCGCCACTTGACAACACAAACAATACTGCAGTTGATACGCAGAAGGCAGGGAGTTATCTGGGGGGGGGGGGGGGAAACACCAAAACTGCAATTAACATTGCTTTACCACTCCACAGCTCATAGTTCATAGTTGTCAGTCTAGAATCGAGCTCAAGCGAAGGCTGAGTGAGTCACCAATTCTTAGCAGGTGGTTTTGGAGCAAACTGTATAAACTGTTCAAAACAGCAATATGAAACTGGAGCTGTGTTCACACTACAGCACTGTTCAAACTACAGGGGTGATACAATAGTACACCCTACTGGTCGAAATAAGGAAAAGCTTACTGCACCGGGTATTCCCAGGCGGTCTCCCATCTAAGTACTAACCCGGCCCGACTCTGCTTAGCTTCCGAGATCGGACGAGATCGGGCGTGTTCAGCGTGGTATGGCCGTAAGCGAAGGAACCAGCCCTCTGCACTGTATATAAAGTCGAGGAAAGGAGACGCCCGCCACTTGACAACACAAACAATACTGCAGTTGATACGCAGAAGGCAGGGAGTTATCTGGGGGGGGGGGGGGGGAAACACCAAAACTGCAATTAACATTGCTTTACCACTCCACAGCTCATAGTTCATAGTTGTCAGTCTAGAATCGAGCTCAAGCGAAGGCTGAGTGAGTCACCAATTCTTAGCAGGTGGTTTTGGAGCAAACTGTATAAACTGTTCAAAACAGCAATATGAAACTGGAGCTGTGTTCACACTACAGCACTGTTCAAACTACAGGGGTGATACAATAGTACACCCTACTGGTCGAAATAAGGAAAAGCTTACTGCACCGGGTATTCCCAGGCGGTCTCCCATCTAAGTACTAACCCGGCCCGACTCTGCTTAGCTTCCGAGATCGGACGAGATCGGGCGTGTTCAGCGTGGTATGGCCGTAAGCGAAGGAACCAGCCCTCTGCACTGTATATAAAGTCGAGGAAAGGAGACGCCCGCCACTTGACAACACAAACAATACTGCAGTTGATACGCAGAAGGCAGGGAGTTATCTGGGGGGGGGGGGGGGGAAACACCAAAACTGCAATTAACATTGCTTTACCACTCCACAGCTCATAGTTCATAGTTGTCAGTCTAGAATCGAGCTCAAGCGAAGGCTGAGTGAGTCACCAATTCTTAGCAGGTGGTTTTGGAGCAAACTGTATAAACTGTTCAAAACAGCAATATGAAACTGGAGCTGTGTTCACACTACAGCACTGTTCAAACTACAGGGGTGATACAATAGTACACCCTACTGGTCGAAATAAGGAAAAGCTTACTGCACCGGGTATTCCCAGGCGGTCTCCCATCTAAGTACTAACCCGGCCCGACTCTGCTTAGCTTCCGAGATCGGACGAGATCGGGCGTGTTCAGCGTGGTATGGCCGTAAGCGAAGGAACCAGCCCTCTGCACTGTATATAAAGTCGAGGAAAGGAGACGCCCGCCACTTGACAACACAAACAATACTGCAGTTGATACGCAGAAGGCAGGGAGTTATCTGGGGGGGGGGGGGGGAAACACCAAAACTGCAATTAACATTGCTTTACCACTCCACAGCTCATAGTTCATAGTTGTCAGTCTAGAATCGAGCTCAAGCGAAGGCTGAGTGAGTCACCAATTCTTAGCAGGTGGTTTTGGAGCAAACTGTATAAACTGTTCAAAACAGCAATATGAAACTGGAGCTGTGTTCACACTACAGCACTGTTCAAACTACAGGGGTGATACAATAGTACACCCTACTGGTCGAAATAAGGAAAAGCTTACTGCACCGGGTATTCCCAGGCGGTCTCCCATCTAAGTACTAACCCGGCCCGACTCTGCTTAGCTTCCGAGATCGGACGAGATCGGGCGTGTTCAGCGTGGTATGGCCGTAAGCGAAGGAACCAGCCCTCTGCACTGTATATAAAGTCGAGGAAAGGAGACGCCCGCCACTTGACAACACAAACAATACTGCAGTTGATACGCAGAAGGCAGGGAGTTATCTGGGGGGGGGGGGGGGAAACACCAAAACTGCAATTAACATTGCTTTACCACTCCACAGCTCATAGTTCATAGTTGTCAGTCTAGAATCGAGCTCAAGCGAAGGCTGAGTGAGTCACCAATTCTTAGCAGGTGGTTTTGGAGCAAACTGTATAAACTGTTCAAAACAGCAATATGAAACTGGAGCTGTGTTCACACTACAGCACTGTTCAAACTACAGGGGTGATACAATAGTACACCCTACTGGTCGAAATAAGGAAAAGCTTACTGCACCGGGTATTCCCAGGCGGTCTCCCATCTAAGTACTAACCCGGCCCGACTCTGCTTAGCTTCCGAGATCGGACGAGATCGGGCGTGTTCAGCGTGGTATGGCCGTAAGCGAAGGAACCAGCCCTCTGCACTGTATATAAAGTCGAGGAAAGGAGACGCCCGCCACTTGACAACACAAACAATACTGCAGTTGATACGCAGAAGGCAGGGAGTTATCTGGGGGGGGGGGGGGGAAACACCAAAACTGCAATTAACATTGCTTTACCACTCCACAGCTCATAGTTCATAGTTGTCAGTCTAGAATCGAGCTCAAGCGAAGGCTGAGTGAGTCACCAATTCTTAGCAGGTGGTTTTGGAGCAAACTGTATAAACTGTTCAAAACAGCAATATGAAACTGGAGCTGTGTTCACACTACAGCACTGTTCAAACTACAGGGGTGATACAATAGTACACCCTACTGGTCGAAATAAGGAAAAGCTTACTGCACCGGGTATTCCCAGGCGGTCTCCCATCTAAGTACTAACCCGGCCCGACTCTGCTTAGCTTCCGAGATCGGACGAGATCGGGCGTGTTCAGCGTGGTATGGCCGTAAGCGAAGGAACCAGCCCTCTGCACTGTATATAAAGTCGAGGAAAGGAGACGCCCGCCACTTGACAACACAAACAATACTGCAGTTGATACGCAGAAGGCAGGGAGTTATCTGGGGGGGGGGGGGGGAAACACCAAAACTGCAATTAACATTGCTTTACCACTCCACAGCTCATAGTTCATAGTTGTCAGTCTAGAATCGAGCTCAAGCGAAGGCTGAGTGAGTCACCAATTCTTAGCAGGTGGTTTTGGAGCAAACTGTATAAACTGTTCAAAACAGCAATATGAAACTGGAGCTGTGTTCACACTACAGCACTGTTCAAACTACAGGGGTGATACAATAGTACACCCTACTGGTCGAAATAAGGAAAAGCTTACTGCACCGGGTATTCCCAGGCGGTCTCCCATCTAAGTACTAACCCGGCCCGACTCTGCTTAGCTTCCGAGATCGGACGAGATCGGGCGTGTTCAGCGTGGTATGGCCGTAAGCGAAGGAACCAGCCCTCTGCACTGTATATAAAGTCGAGGAAAGGAGACGCCCGCCACTTGACAACACAAACAATACTGCAGTTGATACGCAGAAGGCAGGGAGTTATCTGGGGGGGGGGGGGGGAAACACCAAAACTGCAATTAACATTGCTTTACCACTCCACAGCTCATAGTTCATAGTTGTCAGTCTAGAATCGAGCTCAAGCGAAGGCTGAGTGAGTCACCAATTCTTAGCAGGTGGTTTTGGAGCAAACTGTATAAACTGTTCAAAACAGCAATATGAAACTGGAGCTGTGTTCACACTACAGCACTGTTCAAACTACAGGGGTGATACAATAGTACACCCTACTGGTCGAAATAAGGAAAAGCTTACTGCACCGGGTATTCCCAGGCGGTCTCCCATCTAAGTACTAACCCGGCCCGACTCTGCTTAGCTTCCGAGATCGGACGAGATCGGGCGTGTTCAGCGTGGTATGGCCGTAAGCGAAGGAACCAGCCCTCTGCACTGTATATAAAGTCGAGGAAAGGAGACGCCCGCCACTTGACAACACAAACAATACTGCAGTTGATACGCAGAAGGCAGGGAGTTATCTGGGGGGGGGGGGGGGAAACACCAAAACTGCAATTAACATTGCTTTACCACTCCACAGCTCATAGTTCATAGTTGTCAGTCTAGAATCGAGCTCAAGCCGAAGGCTGAGTGAGTCACCAATTCTTAGCAGGTGGTTTTGGAGCAAACTGTATAAACTGTTCAAAACAGCAATATGAAACTGGAGCTGTGTTCACACTACAGCACTGTTCAAACTACAGGGGTGATACAATAGTACACCCTACTGGTCGAAATAAGGAAAAGCTTACTGCACCGGGTATTCCCAGGCGGTCTCCCATCTAAGTACTAACCCGGCCCGACTCTGCTTAGCTTCCGAGATCGGACGAGATCGGGCGTGTTCAGCGTGGTATGGCCGTAAGCGAAGGAACCAGCCCTCTGCACTGTATATAAAGTCGAGGAAAGGAGACGCCCGCCACTTGACAACACAAACAATACTGCAGTTGATACGCAGAAGGCAGGGAGTTATCTGGGGGGGGGGGGGGGAAACACCAAAACTGCAATTAACATTGCTTTACCACTCCACAGCTCATAGTTCATAGTTGTCAGTCTAGAATCGAGCTCAAGCGAAGGCTGAGTGAGTCACCAATTCTTAGCAGGTGGTTTTGGAGCAAACTGTATAAACTGTTCAAAACAGCAATATGAAACTGGAGCTGTGTTCACACTACAGCACTGTTCAAACTACAGGGGTGATACAATAGTACACCCTACTGGTCGAAATAAGGAAAAGCTTACTGCACCGGGTATTCCCAGGCGGTCTCCCATCTAAGTACTAACCCGGCCCGACTCTGCTTAGCTTCCGAGATCGGACGAGATCGGGCGTGTTCAGCGTGGTATGGCCGTAAGCGAAGGAACCAGCCCTCTGCACTGTATATAAAGTCGAGGAAAGGAGACGCCCGCCACTTGACAACACAAACAATACTGCAGTTGATACGCAGAAGGCAGGGAGTTATCTGGGGGGGGGGGGGGGGAAACACCAAAACTGCAATTAACATTGCTTTACCACTCCACAGCTCATAGTTCATAGTTGTCAGTCTAGAATCGAGCTCAAGCGAAGGCTGAGTGAGTCACCAATTCTTAGCAGGTGGTTTTGGAGCAAACTGTATAAACTGTTCAAAACAGCAATATGAAACTGGAGCTGTGTTCACACTACAGCACTGTTCAAACTACAGGGGTGATACAATAGTACACCCTACTGGTCGAAATAAGGAAAAGCTTACTGCACCGGGTATTCCCAGGCGGTCTCCCATCTAAGTACTAACCCGGCCCGACTCTGCTTAGCTTCCGAGATCGGACGAGATCGGGCGTGTTCAGCGTGGTATGGCCGTAAGCGAAGGAACCAGCCCTCTGCACTGTATATAAAGTCGAGGAAAGGAGACGCCCGCCACTTGACAACACAAACAATACTGCAGTTGATACGCAGAAGGCAGGGAGTTATCTGGGGGGGGGGGGGGGAAACACCAAAACTGCAATTAACATTGCTTTACCACTCCACAGCTCATAGTTCATAGTTGTCAGTCTAGAATCGAGCTCAAGCGAAGGCTGAGTGAGTCACCAATTCTTAGCAGGTGGTTTTGGAGCAAACTGTATAAACTGTTCAAAACAGCAATATG
>NW_028152343.1:15000-22500 GCF_951799395.1 Argentina silus | reverse complement strand
CCTCTCCCCTCCTCCCTCCACCTCCTCCCTCCCCCCTCCCCCCTCCTCCCTCCTCCATCACCCTCCACCCTCCGCCCTCCGCCCTCCTCCGTCCCCCCTCCCCCCTCCCCCTCCTCCATCCCCCTCCACCCTCCTCCCTCCTCCCTCCACTCCCTGTGTGTGTGTGTGTGTGTGTAAGTTTGTAGGTGTGTAGGAGTATGTGTGTGTATGTGCATAAGTATAAGCCTGTGCCAATACGTGTGTGTGTGTGTGTGTGTGTGTGTGTGTGTGTGTGTGTGTGTGTGTGTGTGTGTGTGTGTGTGTGTGTATACACTATGTATAAGGTGTAAACAACAACAACAACCCACATCGTATTCCTCAATCATCAGCGGAACCTACCTCACTCTCGACCAGCATTGTGTGTGTGTGTGTGTGTGTGTGTGTGTGTGTGTGTGTGTGTGTGTGTGTGTGTGTGTGTGTGTGTGTGTGTGTGTGTGTGTGTGTGTGTAAACCGTAGGTGTCAGCTGAACCCACCTCACTCCAGACCAGCATGGTGCCGAAGACCACCTGCAGGCCATCGAAGAAGTTGTCCCCGATGATGATGACGGTGGCGCCCCCGGTGGTCCAGCCCTCGCTGGGGCTGATGGCCTTGATGCAGGGCGTGGCTGCTTCAGAACACAGAGAGGAGGAGGGGACGGTTAGCTATACTCATCAGGACTGAGTGTGTGTGTGTGTGTGTGTGTGTGTGTGTGTGTGTGTTCAGCTGGGTTATCAGATGTCTGGAGTAATATGGCTAGGTCATGTGTTATCCACCGAGACACACACACACACACACACACACACACACACACACACACACACACACACACACACACACTGGTTGTACACAGGACTCTCAATGATAAGTGTGTTGTGTCTTGTGTGTTTCCCACCAATGGCACCGTAGTTCTGCCAGTATCAATTAGTCCACTCATCATAAATGCAAAATTATTCCTTTTTCCTATTGATCAGAAGCTCAATAGAGACATTACTGAGTCTCCTGGCTGGCCAGACCGGACTGTGTAGGCAACATGGAGACAGAGTCAGAGACAGACAGAGACAGTGTGTGTGTGTGTGTGTGTGTGTGTGTGTGGTGTGTGTGTGTGTGTGTGTGTGTGTGTGTGTGTGTGTGTGTGTGTGTGTGTGTGTGTGTTTGTGTGGAGTGGGTCTACTTCAACAAAGGCCTAACACAACAGCCTCTCTCTCACACCGTTTAACAGTTGTTGAGAGTGTTGTCAGAGAACTGGCTTTCCTCTGGCAGTCAACTGTCATCATCATCAATGTCTTTCTGTCACAACTGTAAACGCACACGCACACACGCACGCACGCACGCACGCACGCACGCACGCACGCACACACACACACGCACACACACACACACACACATACACACACACACACACACACACACACAATCAAAGGGGAGTCTCTCACATCAGGATAAATGAATCAAACATTGAAACAGAAACAGGCTGTAGAAACTGTGTGAGTTCATCAGAGAGAGAGAGAGAGAGGGAGAGAGAGAGGGAGGGAGGGAGGGAGAGAGAGGGAGGAACAGAGAACAGACAGATGCTGTCTTTATCTCCTCTGACAACAACATCCCAATCTGGCTGAGATGAAAGAGAGGGGGGTCTCAGAGATAGCTAGCCTAGCCTAGCCTAGCCTAGCCTAGCCTAGCCTAGCCTAGCCTAGCCTCCTCACATCTGCATAGGGACACAGTGGAGCTGGCCTCTGTGACAGCTAGTGTAGCCTAGCCTAGGTCCTCCGTACGTCTGCATAGGGACACAATGGAGCTCTAGCTGAGTCCACTCACACAACGGTGCTGTAGTGAATACTCTGTCCTCGCATCGCTGTAGAGTGGTGACCAAGGGGACTATCTACTATCTCTCACTGTGTGTGTTTGTGAATGCCCAAGTACTCTCTGGCAGAGTGAATGAAGGCCTGAGGACTCTCTCTTTCTCTCTCTCTCTCTCTCTCTCTCTCGCTCTCTCTCTCTCTCGTAGAGTGTATGAATGCTTAAATACTACGCAGGGCAGCTAAGAGCTCTTGTTGTATTTCAGCTCTGGAGTTACTTCAAAGCGCTAACTTGAAACGGTTAGCTAGCTGGGCCTGGCAGCATCTGTTCTGTAGGTGGGTTAAAGGGGACTGTGTTTCACTGTTGCTAGGCAGAACACGGCTCCGATTAGTTCATAGCATATGACATCATGTGTTGTGACATCATAGCTGGAAGCCGCAGGGCGAGGTAGGCTTTATAGAGGGATGGAGGGAGGCATGTTTCTATAAAGCACGGTGATGAAATCACCACTTCAATGAACATGTCATCATCTCTTTCCATGCGGACGGAAAACCTTTGATTGAATCCAAAATAATCTCAGCCTTTCGTCAGAGCAGTCCAGATCAAGTGTCTAGGGTGTAGGGTATAGTGTGTAGGGTTTGGGAGGAGCCCTACCTTCAGAAGGGTTAGGGTTAGGTCTAGGGTTAGGGTTAGGTTTAGGGTTAGGGTTAGGAACCCTTACCTTCAGAAGGGTCCAAGCGTCTGGCCCGTCGGCCATGTTTAGAGTTGTTGTGGACGAACATGTTGTCTGAGACGGACAGGACATGACCGTCCACGTTCACCGTAGTAGACACCACCACCTGGAGGGAACACACTGGTTATTACTACTGGACTACTGTATTAACATACGGTTATAACACACCTATAACACACTGTTTATTACTACTGTATACTATATTAACATACTGTTATTAAATAGTCATTACACACTTATAAGTTATTATCATGTAGTTACCCCCGAAATACTATAATAATGCACACATATGTTACAGTCTAATTGTTGCCTTCAATTGATTTACGAAGGATGTCTTTGTATGTGCTGTAGGAGGTGCAACCATAAATGTGTTCCTACTTGAAACCGTCTCATGTCTCGGGGGTTCCCTGCATTTTTCAAACAGTTCTGATTGCACTTGAGGAAGAACTTCAGGAAGAATCTGAAAAACACAATAAAGGAGAGGTTTATTGTACTACAGTTCAGTCAGAAGGGTTTACTGCACTGGGTTAGGGTTTCAGCACTGAATCACAGTTGCAGCTGTTAATAACAACTGCAACCTTAAATTGGGGAAAAGAGCTTCCAGTAAAAACACACGTTTTTCAAATGTTTTTCACATCAATGAAAACAGATATCACCGTCATTAAACATTTCAACTGATATCATTTCTTATCGTGTGGACATTTCACACCAGCAACCCTTTTCTCTCATTGTCAGATGAAGACAGATGAACCCCCCCCCCCCCCCCTCCCCACCTCACCCCACCCCAGACTGATGGAGTCTCATTAGGGCCGGAGTTTGATTTTCCCTCCTTTACGTCCGATCCCGGGCCCGGCGAGTTGATTTACTCCCGGCTTTACCGCGGTGAAGCCCTATTGATTGGGAACGGATATCACTGGGGCTGGGGCCGGGGTAATAACCGGCAGGCGGGGAGGCGGAGAGGCAGAGAGGCGGAGGGGCGGTACAGACGCAGAGACGTACGCTCAGAATGGATGGCGGCGTTAAAGCGTCTCCTACTGCTGTGTAATCTCCTGGCATCCATCTCCCGCGTGGTCGCGAGCCCTCCCCAGGTCTGACGGAGCGGTTCGGTTTTAATCGCCACATTATGACAATAATAATCCCGGCCGTTAAGAACTGGCGAGGTCGTCGACAGCCATGTCACATTAACCAGGGAATAACCTCAGCCCACCTGCAAAGGATGCTGGGAGTGCATCGGGGGGCGCGCTATGTCGGGGGGTTGGGGGTCGGGGGAGGTGGGGGGGAGGGGAGGGGGGGGGGTGATATAAATGGCTGTTATCGGGCGGGAGCATCGATTTCCAACCCCCTAATAAGACAGTAACAATATCTTTAAAAATACACAGTGGGAAGCGGAGTGGTTTTCTCATTGCTCAATCTGGGTGTATATTTAAACCTTCCTCGAGTTTGGGTACGGAGAGAGAGAGAGAGAGGGAGAGAGAGGGAGAGAGAGAGAGAGTGAGAGAGAGGGACAGAGAGAGAGAGAGGGAGAGAGAGAGAGAGAAAGAGAGGGAGAGAGAGAGGGAGATAGAGGGATAGAGAGAGAGAGGGGGGAGAGAGAGAGAGAGAGGGAGAGAGAGAGGGAGAGAGAGAGAGAGGGAGAGAGAGAGAGGGACAGAGGGAGAGAGGGAGAGAGAGAGAGAGAGAGGGAGAGAGAGAGAGAGGGAGAGAGAGGGAGAGAGAGGGAGAGAGAGAGAGAGGGAGAGAGGAAGAGAGAGAGAGAGGGAGAGAGAGAGAGAGGGACAGAGGGAGAGGGAAAGGGGGGTGTAAAATACATTTTCAAAACACCCTGTCGCTTAAGAAATATGTTCATTTCTTAATGACACACTAACGAAGAAGAAGAAGAAGAAGAAGAAAGAAGAAGAAGAAGAAGAAGAGAAGAAGAGAGAAGAAGTAGAAGAAGAAGGAAAAGGAGAAGAAGAAGATGGCTGCTCTGTTTAGCGGCTGTGGGTTTGACTGAAACCTGATCTGGGCTGCACTGTAGGCTGCTAATGCTCTTTATGGCAATGGAATACAATAACATGGGAAAGCCAGCCCCTCCGATGCTCCATTCATATGATATTGGAGTCCTTGGATGGAACGATGGATCAATACAGATTGAATTAAAACTCAGCTGGAGACAAGACGTTACTAGGAGAGAAGCAGCCAGACAGACAGACAGGCAGGCAGGCAGACAGGCAGGCAGACAGACAGACAGGCAGGCAGACAGACAGACAGGCAGACAGACTGGGAGGCAGACAGGCAGGCAGGCAGACAGGCAGGCAGGCAGGCAGGCAGGCAGGCAGACAGGCAGGCAGGCAGGCAGGCAGACAGACAGGCAGGGAGGCAGGGAGGCAGGCAGGCAGACAGACAGACAGACAGGGAGGCAGACAGGGAGGCAGTGAGGCAGGGAGGCAGACAGACAGACAGACAGACAGACAGACAGACAGGCAGGGAGGCAGGGAGGCAGGGAGGCAGTACTACTACTACTACTACTACTACTACTATTACGACTACTACTACTATTACGACTACTACTACTATTACTACTACTACTACTACAGTACACAGCTTGCCAGAGAGAGAAAAATGAGAGAGAGAAAGAGAGAGAGAGAGAGAGAGAGAGAGAGAGAGAAAGAGACTGAAATCTGGGCCATACCCTCTCAGACAAGTTCAGACCTAAGATTCGTCACCAGCTTTGCAAACAACCCCCCCCCCCACACACACACACACATACACACCCACCCCCCCACCCCCCTCCCAGAAAGTGTGGAAAAAAAACACAAAAAACACAAAACGTGTGATGACGTGAGGGTCAGGCCATCGAGGGTGTGGGAGGGAGGGAGGGTGGTAGGGGGTAGGGAGAAGGGGGGGAGGGAGGGGGGGATGGAGGGGGGGGGGGGTAGGTTATGTGATGTGCTGTCTCGGCGGTCCTGGCTCCTCATCTGCCACTGGGCAGGAGTTGACAGGGAATGTGAGATTCCGGGTCTCTTCACGGAAAAGCGGCAGCACTTCAAAGACGGCGTTCCCGTCGGAATGTCGAAGCGATGGTGGAGCGCCTTTCGGAAACACGGGGGGGAAGGAGAAGCTCCGAGATGACAAGGCGGAGGGGGGGGGAATGTTGACGGCAACTTTGAAAGAAGGGGGGGTGGGGAGGGGGGGGTGGTCCGTTTCTGTTTCCAGGTCTAGCGTGTGATAGGACCGGTGTTACTGTACTTACAGCACGCTGTTGTGGTCCGTTAAGAGAGACCCTGAACCGCCATGACAGGTTTCAGAAAAGGGAAACACATTTTGCTTTCTGACTGATCCACTGCAATCTGTTATTAAAGAACGAACACTCTGGCTCTGTCTCAAACGTGATCCGCAGGAGGAAAAATGAAGAAGGGCTCCCTGATCCCTGATCATCAGCTGATCGTTTCACAACACCGCACTCGGCCTGGCATTGATTAAAACCTTTCCATCCTCGTAGGACAACCAATGTTTACATGAACTGCAATCCGCATCAACTACATTCAGATGCTGAATTATATTATAACCCATAAAGGGGGTTTAGTACCACTGTAGACAAGCCTAGCAGCATAAAGACTAGAGTCTCCACCTGTTCAGCCGTTCCGTTGGCTGAAGTTGTGAGTGTCTGGTTTTCGGGGACCAGAGTCGTCCTTGAGACTCGCAGAACTTGTCTTTGGTCTCGGCGTCCACGCTGGCAGAGAATGGTAATGTGAGTTTCTACGAGACGCGTGTCTCACGTCAGGAGCGCCGGGGAGAGGACGAGGAAGCGTCTCTCTCTCAGACTTCCTGGCAGCTGCAGCTCTGCCGAGCATTGAAGACCGGGATCATTTGCACATACGCTACTGTCACTGTTTCTTAATTATAGGTTTTATGGAATGTTTCAGGCTCCTCATTTAAATGATCCGACAGTGTACTTTGCAAAGATACAACTAGCAGAGGACGGAGGAGGAGGAGGAGGAGGGTGAGGAGGGCGAGGAAGAAGAGGAGGAGAAAGCAAGGGGAGTGTCCCCCCCCCTCCCTCCCTCCCTCCCCCTCCCTCCCCCCTCCCATTGAAAACTTATTAAAACACCATAAATAATGAATGTCCATCTGGACCCAGAGGTCTGGTTATTAGTTCCTGTGCTGTTAGAGAACCAGGTACATGGCAGCTAAAGATAATGAGAGAGTCTCTGTCTGTGTGGGCCCTCACCTCATTCCACTGCCCTGCAATCAATTACTGGGGGGGGCGGTGGAGGGGGGGGGGGGGGTGTTGGCGGTGGAGGGTGAGGGGTGGAGGGGGGGAGGGTGGTGGGTGATGGAGATGGAGGGGGTGGGTGGGGGGAGGGGGAGGGGGGAGGGTGGTGGTGGGGGGGGCGGGGGGTGGGGGGAGATGGAGGGGGAGGGTGGTGGTGGGGGGGCGGGGGGTGGGGCAGATAGACCTGTCAGACTCTAATGTGCAGTCACTCTCGACATAGGAATCGCTGGCTCTGCTAGCTAGCTAGCTAGCACCCTTCCCATCCTAAATGGTTTCCTCGATTCCTTGTTTCATTTCCTTGTTTCCTTCCCTTTATGATCACTGTCAGGGGAAAGGACTGGGTGGGCTTCCTCCGTAAGAGAGAGGAGTCCTGCTAGTGCCCTTTCCTGTCCTCTCTGGGTTCCTACACACCCAGTCCCAATTCTCCTGAATAGCTTCCTTGATTCCTACACACTCAGGCCCAGTCCCAATTCTCCTGAATAGCTTCCTTGATTCCTACACACTCAGGCCAAGTCCCGATTCTCCTGAATAGCTTCGTTGACTCCCCCCCTCCTTTCTCTCAGGTGAAGTGTGTGTTAAGCCTGAATCAGAAGGTTATTGTTATGAGCTGATAACAGAGCAGGTTGTATCCATGGCTGGCCTGGGAGGTCCACTCTATATGATGATGTCATCCTGGCCTCTGGCCACACCCATAGCACT
>NW_028152343.1:0-2500 GCF_951799395.1 Argentina silus | reverse complement strand
TTCAGATGCCAGTCAATTCCAGTGGGTCGTTTTTAATAGATTTTACTGTTTATGCTGTCAAGCATCAATGACATAAGTCAGTTATTTATTATAAGATGACTGATAATATGAGTGAAATAATATATAATTTAAATAAAATGCAATAAAATAATAGAGATGAAATAAAATGTTTGGCAGGATAAGAGAGGGTTCCGCTGCTATGGAAACAGCGTATCTACATGTTCATCACATGTTTGTCTAAATGTCTTTAAGACGCTTTCTCTACTGTCCCTGCAGAGGTACACACACACACACACACACACACAAACTCACGCACGCACGCACGGACGCACACACACAGACAGACATGACAGTCACAAGTGTACACACACATTCCCTGATTTGTAGGCAAAGCCCCTGTGCCATTGAGGCAATTTGTTCAGAGCTGTCTGAGACACACACCCGGTCACCTTACGCACAGCTAATTGAGGTTTGTGTGAGTGTGTGTGTGTGTGTGTGTGTGTGTGCGTGCGTGCGTGTGTCACCCCTGCTGACAACAAAGCGTACGAGACGACCGCGACCCGTCGGGGTCAGAGAGGTCACCCGGGAGTCGGACCGCGTTCCGATTGGTTCCCCGAGAACTCCGGGCCCGGGCCCTCCTGTCCAATCAGGCGCACTTCCTAAACACCCCATCAACATGTTTAATCAAATTAGCAAGCAGCCAAAAATGGACGCTTTTCATTAATTATACAGGATCATTCTAATTGCAAATTCAAATGTATTCGCTCCAACAGAAGGTGTTCAGTAATATTTCAGGGAATTTGCATATTAAATGGGGGTCGTTCTACATTAAGTATGTTTAATGTATGCGCATTGTCTTTATTTTTAACTGGCGGGCCCATATGCGCGGGCTGCCTGTCGGTGAGCAGGTGAAGAAGAGAGTCCAGGAGTGTTTAATTTCGCTGAACAAACGCAGCGCGGGCGCTTGTCAAGTAACCGCCCGCGGTCTCTTGTTTTGTTTAGTTTTCTCCCTCTCTCTCTCTCTCTCTCTCTCTCTCTCTCTCTCTCTCTCTCTCATCTCGGCCCTCGCTTTGATTTACCGACACCGGCAGCCACCGGCAGCCACGGCAACCAGCAGTAAACAAACGGCCGGTTGGCAACACGAGACGGAGCAGGAAGGTCAATAGCGTGGCGGCTCATCTGGCTGCTTCCTGTTTGGAACCGGGGGGGCGGGGATCGGAGAGGGAGGGGGGGGGGGGGGGGGTCTTTTGTGCCGTCTTCACGGCTCCCGGCTGTTCAGCCTGGCAGCAGCCATCGCCACGGTGACACTGCCTCGTCAGCGACAAATAGAGGGCAGGGGGCGGGGGGGGGCAGGGGGTGAGGGGGGGGGGCTGTTCTCCCAGCATGCACGGCAACCCAACCTCGCTGATACACAGCCGTGGGGGGGGGGTTAGGTGAGGGGGGGTGAGTTAGGTGAATGAACCGGAATGAACTGGAATACTGGTTCCTAGTTACTCTACTGTGCACTGTGGGAACTGGTTAGGAATAGTACACAGCTTCACCTGACTGTGTGACCTAGTTAACAACACACACACGCACACACACACACGCACGCACGCACGCCACGCATGCACACGCACACACACACGCACACACGCACACATGCACACACACGCACGCACGCAGACACACATGCACACGCACACACACACGCACACACGCACACATGCACACACGCACACACGCAAACACACTCACTCACGCAGACACACACACACACACACACACACGCCTGACTGTCTGAACTAGTTAGTACACTGCTTCACCTGACTGTGTGACCTAGTTAACAACACACACACACACACACACACACACACACACACACACACACACACACACGCACCCACGCCTGGCTGTCTGAACTAGTTAGTACACTGCTTCACCTGAAATCACCTCAGGTGAGTCTGACTGACTCCAGTGCAGGGAGGGGAGAAAACTACAAAGTAAATTGGTTCAGAAACACACAAATTAAACGTGAAAGAGAGTTTTCTCAGGGCTGATCTTAGACAATACAACAATAACAGGTGCTTTAATGGGAATACCAGCCCAGTTATCCATCTGGCTATATGTCCCAGGCCAGCTCCTTCAGAAGAGGGGAGGGGAGGGGAGGGGAGGGGAGGGAGCTGGGTGGAGAGGAAAGGTGGAGGAGAGGGGAGGGGAGGATCGGAGAAGGGAGGAGAGAGGAGGAGAGAGGAGGAGAGAGGCTAGAGTAGATGAAAGCTGTGAACAGAAAAACAGCCCGCTTTGGGAACAGTGAACATGATTTAAACAGAACGTGAGAATGCTGTTTGAAGTCGGCCACAATGTTACCGGGAATAAACGGTTAAAGAAACGTAGCGGCTCTGATTAGAGAGAATAATAAACTACATCCCTACAGGTGAGGACTACAACCACTTCCCCTTCCTGTACCCTGACAGAACACACAGAGGGCAGGCTCCCTGAACATTCCAGAAGTCTAACC
>NW_028152344.1:10000-16434 GCF_951799395.1 Argentina silus | reverse complement strand
CAGGGCTTCACTCCAGGTCTTCGTCATGTTAACCAGGACTAGTTTATCTGGGGGAGTTCAGGATATTTTAATCAGGGCATCACAGGATATACAGTGCCCTGCGTAAGTAATGGGACAGTGAAGCATTTTTCTTCAGTTGGCTTTACAATCTTAAGGTCTGAATTTGAAATCAAACTATTACTATGGGGTTAAAGTAGAGATTATCATCTTGTATTTGATGGTATTTGTGTACATATTGGTTTTACCATTTATAAATGATTTTTTTTTTGTAATCAGGGCATCACAGGATATGGGGGCAGTTTCCCAGACAGTAGACACTACAGAGTCTCCATTGGCCACGGTCTTTAGCCCAGGACTAGGATTACATGGGCCTAGGAACTGTTACATAGTATTCTCTAAGATATAAGAGGGCTGTATTACAACAATTTGGAAGAGCCAAACAAAGGGCAACATAAATGTACCATTAGGTGAGGTGTGATGTTCAGTAGAGGTTTGGACAGTTGAGGGTCCTGCAGTGGTGGTTGTTGAATGTTCAGTAGAGGTTTGCACAGTTGAGGGTCCTGCAGTGGTGGTTGTTGAATGTTCAGTAGAGGTTTGCACAGTTGAGGGTCCTGCAGTGGTGGTTGTTGCCCTGCTCTCTGGAACATAAGACATGACTGTTGGGGACATGCAGTAGATTGTTGCAATTTCCACTAATAACTTCAATAAAATTGTGCCAAAATAGAGGGGGGGGCCTGACCAGGAACATTGTCTAGAGGGGGGGGCTGACCAGGAACATTGTCTAGAGGGGGGGCTGACCAGGAACGTTGTCGGGGGGGGCTGACCAGAAAAGTTGTCTTGGGGGGTGGGGCTGACCAGGAACATTGTCTAGAGGGGGGGCTGACCAGGAACGTTGTCGGGGGGGGCTGACCAGGAATGTTGTCTAGAGGGGAGGGCTGACCAGGAACTTTGTCGAGAGGGGGGGGCTGACCAGGAACGTTGTCTAGAGGGGGGGGAACTATGTCTAGAGGGGGGTGGCTGACCAGGAACATTGTCTAGAGAGGGGGGGGCAGACCAGGAACATTGTCTAGAGAGGGGGGGGCAGACCAGGAACATTGTCTAGAGAGGGGGAGACTGGGGCTGAACGTTGTCTAGATAGGGGGGGGGGGCTGACAAGGAACATTGTCTCAACGAGGGAGGGGTGACTAAGAACGTTGTCTAGAGAGGGGGGGCTGACCATGAGCCAGATCTTCAACATGACACATGGCATTTGGGGACATGCAGTAGATTCCTATTTCTGTTAAAAACTCATATCAGATCGCGACACAATTATCTCCAAAAAAACGTTGTGATCCCTGTTTGAGAGTCGTCATCACCTCCTAGAGGAGGCTACAGTAGGCTGCTAATCAGGCAGTTGGCAGATAAAAAAAAGTTACAGATATTTATTTTGTTCAAAGAATATGTTATAGTTCTTGTTACCTGCAGGAGTGCCAAACACCTCCACTTCACACAGAGTAAGGACACGACTCCTGTCAGGGATGACCACACTGACGTAGCGACCCTCCATGTTGTTACACTGGAAGGTGGAGGTCTGTCCTGCTGGGATGCTGGTGATGACATCACATCTGAGAGAGAGAGAGAGAGAGAGGGAGAGAGAGGGGGGAGGGGGGGTGGGGGGGTGCAGTGTACCATAAATCCATCAAAAATGCAGTAACATTGGATAAGGACCAAATTCAAACAAGTGACAGAAATGAAACTGTGAAGACTTCTTGAATTGAAGTTGAGTTGAATGTATCACCTGGGGTTGTTGTTGCCGTTGTTCTCCAGTGAGTTACCGATGTGGATCTCAGCTCCATTAAGCCACTTAGACACAGCAGTGACTCTGTACACGGACACAGCAGTGACTCTGTACACATCCAGCAGGTCTACTCTCCACCAGGGGTTGGTCTGCTGTTGAGTGCTGCTGCAGGATCCTCTGTTCCAGTCTGGGTCTCTGTTCCCATCAATGGCTCTAACAGCAACAGCACCACCATACTGTGATGACTGAGTGGCCACTCCCTTCAACGCCACGTTTACTGGAGGGAAACACAGAGGAGAAATCACACATCACATCACATCACGGTTAGTGGGCGGGGGGGCAGACCAGGAACATTGTCTAGAGGGGGGGGCTGACCAGGAACATTGTCTAGAGGGGGGGGCAGACCAGGAACATTGTCTAGAGGGGGGGGGGCTGACCAGGAACATTGTCTAGAGGGGGGGGGGGGGGGGGGCTGACCATGAACATTGTCTAGAGGGGGGGGGGCTGACCATGAACATTGTCTAAAGGGGGGGGGGCTGACCATGAACATTGTCTAGAGGGGGGGGCTGACCAGGAACATTGTCTAGAGGGGGGGGGGCTGACCATGAACATTGTCTGGGGGGGGACCAGGAACTATGTCTTGAGGGGGGGGGGGCAAACCAGGAACATTGTCTGGGGGGGGGGAGGCGGACAAGGAATGTTGTCAAGAGGGGGGGGCTGACCAGGAACATTGTCTAGAGGGGGGGGCTGACTATGAACATTATCTAGAGGGGGGGGCTGACTATGAACATTATCTAGAGGGGGGGGCTGACTATGAACATTATCTAGAGGGGGGGGGGCTGACTATGAACATTGTCTAGAGGGGGGGGGGCTGACTATGAACATGAACATTGTCTGGGGGGGGGGCTGACCAGGAACTATGTCTCGAGGGGGGGGGGGGCAAACCAGGAATGTTGTCGCGAGGGGGGGGGGGGTTGGGGGGGGGGGCTGTGGCTCCCATGTGTGGTGATCTTCAACATGACACTTGATATTTGGGGACATGCAGTAGATTCCTATTTCTGTTAAAAACTCATATCAGATCGCGCCACAATTATCTCCAATAAAACGTTGTGATCCCTGTTTGAGAGTCGTCATCACCTCCTAGAGGAGGCTACAGTAGGCTAATAATCAGGCAGTTGGCAGATAAAAAAAAGTTACAGATATTTATTTTGTTCAAAGAATATGTTATAGTTTTTGTTACCTGCAGGAGTGCCAAACACCTCCACTTCACACAGAGTAAGGACACGACTCCTGTCAGGGATGACCACACTGACGTAGCGACCCTCCATGTTGTTACACTGGAAGGTGGAGGTCTGTCCTGCTGGGATGCTGGTGATGACATCACATCTGAGAGAGAGAGAGAGAGAGAGAGAGAGAGAGAGAGAGAGAGAGAGAGAGAGAGAGAGAGACAGAGAGAAGGGGGGAGGGAGAGAGAGAAGGGGGGGAGGGAGAGAGAGAGAAAGACAGACAGAGACAGAGACAGAGGAGGGGTGGGGGGGTGGGGGGGTGCAGTGTACCATAAATCTATCATAAATGCAGTAGCATTGGATAAGGACCAAATTCAAACAAGTGACAGAAATGAAACTGTGAAGAGTTCTTGAATTGAAGTTGAGTTGAATGTATCACCTGGGGTTGTTGTTGCCGTTGTTCTCCAGTGAGTTACCGATGTGGATCTCAGCTCCATTAAGCCTCTCAGGACAGCAGTCTCCTCTGTTGGTGACGGACACAGCAGTGACTCTGTACACATCCAGCAGGTCTACTCTCCACCAGGGGCTGGTCTGCTGTAGAGTGTGGCTGCAGGATCCACTGTACCAGTCTGGGTCTCTGTTCCCATCAATGGCTCTAGGAGCAGCACCATACTCTGATGACTGAGTGGCCACTCCCTTCAACGCCACGTTTACTGGAGGGAAACACAGAGGAGAAATCACACATCACATCACGGTTAGTGGGCGGGGGGCAGACCAGGAACATTATCTAGAGGGGGGGGGCTGACCATGAACATTATCTAGAGGGGGGGGGGGGGGGGGGGGCTGACCATGAACATTGTCTAGAGGGGGGGGGGGGGGGGGCTGACCAGGAACATTATCTAGAGGGGGGGGGGGGGGGGGGCTGACCATGAACATTGTCTAAAGGGGGGGGCTGACCAGGAACATTGTCTAGAGGGGGGGGGGCTGACCATGAACATTGTCTGGGGGGGGACCAGGAACTATGTCTTGAGGGGGGGGGGGCAAACCAGGAACATTGTCTGGGGGGGGGGAGGCGGACAAGGAATGTTGTCAAGAGGGGGGGGCTGATCAGGAACATTGTCTAGAGGGGGGGGCTGACCAGGAACGTTGTCTAGAGGGGGGGGCTGACCAAGAACATTGTCAGGGGGGGGCTGACCAGGAAGGTTTAGTAGAGGGGGGGGGCGGGGGGGCTCACCCGGAATGTTGTGTAGGGGTGGAGTGGGGGGGGCTGGGGCTGAACGTTGTCTAGAGCGAGGGGGCTGACCACCAGGAACTTTGTCTGGGGGGGGGGGGGCTGACCAGGAAAGTTGTCTAGAGGGGGGGGCTTACAGGAACATTATCTAGAGGGGGGGGGGGGGGGGGGGCTGACCATGAACATTGTCTAGAGGGGGGGGGGGGGGGGCTGACCAGGAACATTATCTAGAGGGGGGGGGGGGGGGGGGGGCTGACCAGGAACATTGTCTAGAGGGGGGGGCTGACCAGGAACATTGTCTAGAGGGGGGGGGGCTGACCATGAACATTGTCTAAAGGGGGGGGCTGACCAGGAACATTGTCTAGAGGGGGGGGCTGACCATGAACATTGTCTAGAGGGGGGGGGGCTGACCATGAACATTGTCTGGGGGGGGACCAGGAACTATGTCTTGAGGGGGGGGGGGCAAACCAGGAACATTGTCTGGGGGGGGGGAGGCGGACAAGGAATGTTGTCAAGAGGGGGGGGCTGACCAAGAACATTGTCAGGGGGGGGCTGACCAGGAAGGTTTAGTAGAGGGGGGGGGCGGGGGGGCTCACCCGGAATGTTGTGTAGGGGTGGAGTGGGGGGGGCTGGGGCTGAACGTTGTCTAGATGGGGGGGGGTTTGACCAGGAACGTTCTCTAGAGCGAGGGGGCTGACCACCAGGAACTTTGTCTGGGGGGGGGGGGGCTGACCAGGAAAGTTGTCTAGAGGGGGGGGCTTACAGGAACATTGTCTCGGGGGGGGCTTACAGGAACATTGTCTCGGGGGGGGGCAGACCAGGAATGTTGTCGCAAGTGTGGGGGGGTGGCTCACCAGGAACGTTGTCTAGGGGGGGGGGGGTGGGGGGGAGGCGGTTACCAGGAACATTGTCGAGAGGGGGGGGGGCCTGTGGCTCCCATGTGTGGTGATCTTCAACATGACACATGATATTTGGGGACATGCAGTAGATTCCTATTTCTGTTAAAAACTCATATCAGATCGCGCCACAATTATCTCCAATAAAACGTTGTGATCCCTGTTTGAGAGTCGTCATCACCTCCTAGAGGAGGCTACAGTAGGCTGCTTATTTACTATTACTAAGGTGGTTTTCTTACCTGTTGAGACACTGGCTGGCTGGGTTGAGAGCACAACACCTGTGAATATGTTACCATATTAATGTATGATAATTAGGATTCTTTAGGCCCACACTATATTATTATGTACATCTGTTATGGGAGCAATAGTTCAGAGGCATGTTTGAAGTTGCCCAGAGCGTAATAGAGGTGGTGGCAGAAGTGGTGGTGGAGGGGCGGTAGAGGGGAGGTAAAGAGGAAGACGTGAGGTACCACAGAAACCCAACAGTGTTCTACATCTATGTGTTCTATATCTATGTGTTCTACATCTATGTGTTCTATATCTATGTGTTCTATATCTATGTGTTCTACATCTATGTGTTCTACATCTATGTGTTCTATATCTATGTGAGGTGAACAATGTCTATATCTATGTGTTCTATATCTATGTGTTCTATATCTATGTGTTCTACATCTATGTGTTCTATATCTATGTGTTCTATATCTATGTGTCCTACATCGATGTGTTCTATATCTATGTGAGGTGAACAGTTTTCTATATCTATGTGAAGTGAACAGTGTTCTACATCTATGTGTTCTATATCTATGTGTTCTATATCTATGTGAGGTGAACAGTGTTCTATATCTATGTGTTCTATATCTATGTGTTCTATATCTATGTGTCCTACATCGATGTGTTCTATATCTATGTGAGGTGAACAGTTTTCTATATCTATGTGAAGTGAACAGTGTTCTACATCTATGTGTTCTATATCTATGTGTTCTATATCTATGTGAGGTGAACAGTGTTCTATATCTATGTGTTCTATATCTATGTGTTCTATATCTATGTGAGGTTCAGTAAGACACCGTGCAAAAGATCACATGTACATGTAGTGATAAACACATGAATAAATAAATATACTGTAGTCGGTGTAGGAGCCATTTTGGGCCTTTTGTTGACTTATTGTTTGTGTTGTGTGTATTTCCTGTGGTTTTAGGATGTTTACCGTAGTTTGTACACTAGGTGGCAGTATCACCGAGGTTAATGGGTCACATGACCCTGTCGGCACACAGGTGAGCAGGAAACAGGCTCACAGGTACAGA
>NW_028152344.1:0-5000 GCF_951799395.1 Argentina silus | reverse complement strand
GACAGAATGGGGGGGCTGGGGGGGGGGGGTCACAGCTGACGGTTTGATCATTAGATTAGCTTGTTTACTGACAGGGTCTGTTCCTGTCTGTTCCTGTCTGTTCCTGGGTCTGTTCCTGTCTGTTCCAGGGTCTGCTCCAGGGTCTGTTCCTGTCTGTTCCTGTCTGTTCCAGGGTCTGTTCCTGTCTGTTCCTGTCTGTTCCAGGGTCTGTTCCTGTCTGTTCCTGTCTGTTCCAGGGTCTGTTCCAGGGTCTGTTCCAGGGTCTGTTTCTGTCTGTTCCAGGGTCTGTTCCTGTCTGTTCCAGGGTCTGTTCCAGGGTCTGTTCCTGTCAGTTCCAGGGTCTGTTCCTGTCTGTTCCAGGGTCTGTTCCAGGGTCTGTTCCTGTCTGTTCCTGTCTGTTCCAGGGTCTGTTCCTGTCTGTTCCTGTCTGTTCCTGTCTGTTCCAGGGTCTGTTCCTGTCTGTTCCAGGGTCTGTTCCTGTCTGTTCCAGGGTCTGTTCCAGGGTCTGTTCCAGGGTGTGTTCCTGTCTGTTCCTGTCTGTTCCAGGGTCTGTTCCTGTCTGTTCCTGTCTGTTCCTGGGTCTGTTCCTGTCTGTTCCAGGGTCTGTTCCAGGGTCTGTTCCTGTCTGTTCCTGTCTGTTCCTGTCTGTTCCAGGGTCTGTTCCTGTCTGTTCCAGGGTCTGTTCCTGTCAGTTCCAGGGTCTGTTCCTGTCTGTTCCAGGGTCTGTTCCAGGGTCTGTTCCTGTCTGTTCCTGTCTGTTCCTGTCTGTTCCCGTCTGTTCCTGTGTCTGTTGTTGTTTGACTACGTCAGCACCGACCTTTAGACCACAGTCATCCTCTGTTCCACCCATCAGAAAAGAGGAAGAGGAAGAAGAATGGAGGTGTGTGTGTGTGTGTGTGTGTGTGTTCCACCGCCTCAGAGTAAACAAGTAAACAAGGAAAGGTTGATGATGTTCCTGGAATTGTGTTGAGAGAGAGGGAGGGAGGGAGGGAGGGAGGGAGGGAGAGAGAGCGACAGTAGAGTAGGTGGATGTTTTGCATACCTCCCCAGACCTCCCCCTCCCCCTCCCCAGACCTCACCTGTCTCTCCCCCCCTCCCCCTCCCCAGACCTCACCTGTCTCTCCCCCCCTCCCCCTCCACAGACCTCACCTGTCTCCCCCTCCCCCTCCACAGACCTCCTCTGTCTCCCTCTCCCCCTCCCCCTCCTCAGACCTCACCTGTTCGCCTCCCCCTCCCCCTCCCCAGACCTCTCACCTGTCCCCCTCCCCAGACCTCCCCCTCCCCCTCCCCAGACCTCTCACCTGTCCCCCTCCCCCTCCCCAGACCTCCCCTTCCCCCTCCCCAGACCTCCCCCTCCCACTCCCCCTCCCCAGACCTCTCACCTGTCCCCCTCCCCCTCCCCATACCTCCCCCTCCCACTCCCCCTCCCCAGACCTCACCTGTCCCCCTCCCCCTTCCCCTCCCCAGACCTCACCTGTCCCCCTCCCCCTCCCCAGACCTCACCTGTCCCCCTCCCCCTCCCCAGACCTCCCCCTCCCACTCCCCCTCCCCAGACCTCACCTGTCCCCCTCCTCCTCCCCCTCCACAGACCTCACCTGTCTCCCCCCTCCTCCTCCCCCTCCACAGACCTCACCTGTCTCGCCCTCCCCCTCCCCAGACCTCTCACCTGTCCCCCTCCCCCTCCCCAGACCTCCCCCTCCCCCTCCCCAGACCTCACCTGTCCCCCTCTCCCTCCCCAGACCTCTCACCTGTCCCCCTCCCCCTCCCCCTCTCCAGACCTCACCTGTCCCCCTCCCCCTCCCCAGACCTCTCACCTGTCCCCCTCCCCAGACCTCTCACCTGTCCCCCTCCTCCTCCCCCTCCACAGACCTCACCTGTCTCCCCCTCCTCCTCCCCCTCCACAGACCTCACCTGTCTCGCCCTCCCCCTCCCCAGATGTCACCTGTCCGCCTCCCCCTCCCCAGACCTCTCACCTGTCCCCCTCCCCCTCCCCAGACATCACCTGTCCCCCTCCCCCTCCCCAGACCTCACCTGTCTCTGTCTCTGTCTCCCCAGACCTCTCACCTGTCCCCCTCCCCAGACCTCACCTGTCCCCCTCCCTATCTATTTGTCTTTGTCTCCCTCTCTCTGTCCCCCCCCCACTCTCCCCCTCTCTCTCTGCCCCCGCCTCTACCCCCCCTCCCTGCAGGTATGCAAAACATTAACCTCAGACATCACTGATCTGATCTGATCTGCCCAACTTGTTTATTGTTCCACACACACACACACACACACACACACACACACACACACACACACACACACACACACACACACACACACACACACACACACACACACACCTCCATTCTTCTACCTCTTCCTCTTTTCTGATGGGTGGAACAGAGGATGACTTGACACAAACGTGGGGGCGGGGCTACTACCAGCTTCTCCCAACGCAGCTCACGTTGTTGTTGTTCTGTATAATTACTTTAAATAAAAAACTCTTTTTTTAATTCTCCATCATAAGCCCTAACCCTAACCCTAACCCTAGCCCTAGCCCTAACCCTAACCCTAGTCTCAGATTTGAGGCCAGCAACCGATGTGGATGTGATTGTTTGTCCTGATATATTGTGGTTTTATATGAAGTATTGGTTTCTGTATTTAACAGTGTGTGTGTTGTTGTGTGATTGTATTGACATTGATGACAGTGTGCGCCTGCAGAAGAGGCTGTGGTCTCAGTGTTTCTGTAGAAGAGGCCTTGGTCTCAGTGTTTCTGTAGAAGAGGCTGTGGTCTCAGTGTTTCTGTAGAAGAGGCTGTGGTCTCAGTGGGTTTCTGTAGAAGAGGCTGTGGTCTCAGTGGGTTTCTGTAGAAGAGGCTGTGGTCTCAGTGTTTCTGTAGAAGAGGCTGTGGTCTCAGTGTTTCTGTAGAAGAGGCTGTGGTCTCAGTGGGTTTCTGTAGAAGAGGCTGTGGTCTCAGTGGGGTTTCTGTAGAAGAGGCTGTGGTCTCAGTGGGTTTCTGTAGAAGAGGCTGTGGTCTCAGTGTTTCTGTAGAAGAGGCTATGGTCTCAGTGGGTTTTCACCTGTACAAATAAAGGTCCAATAAATAAAATAAATAAATGATCTGAGGGGTGAAGGAGGTCAGAAATCTAACGGTTGAGATCATCGTAACGATGGCCAGAGAGAGACTAACTACTTGCCGTTGTGTTCTCCCCTACTGTTCTCTTCTCAACACGTTCTGACCGTAGGCTAGATGTCCCTTCTCTCCCCTACTGTTCTCTTCTCAACACGTTCTGACCGTAGGCTAGATGTCCCTTCTCTCCCCTACTGTTCTCTTCTCAACACGTTCTGACCGTAGGCTAGATGTCCCTTCTCTCCCCTACTGTTCTCTTCTCAACACGTTCTGACCGTAGGCTAGATGTCCCTTCTCTCCCCTACTGTTCTCTTCTCAACACGTTGGACACACTGTCACAATGTTCAGACAATAACAACCTTTATTTACAGTTGAAGTTTAGAAAGATGCATTTACAAATTAGTAAAACAAAAAAAAAACATTTTTTGCAGAGTGAAAAAGTAAAAGGATCTCCAAGACAGTAAGAAGCCATGCGTGATGATAATCTCGTATAAAGGCAGCTACAATAGTTCTCCTTGGTCTCTTAGTACTGACCCTCCCAGGCACCCCCCCTCTCCCCTTCACCCCCATCAGTCCAGGTGCAGGTCTAACTCAGTAATGACCCCCCCAGGCAACCACCCCCCCAGGCCACCCCTCATCAGTCCATGTCCAGGTCCAGTTTAGTCCAGGTCCAGGTTAGTCCAGGTCCAGGTCAGTCCAGGTCCAGTTTAGTCCAGATTAGTCCAGGTCCAGGTCCAGGTTAGTTCAGGTCCAGGTCCAGGTTAGTCCAGGTCCAGGTCCAGGTTAGTCCAGGTCCAGGTCCAGGTTAGTCCAGGTCCAGGTCCAGGTCCAGGTCCAGGTCCAGGTTAGTCCAGGTCCAGGTTAGTCCAGGTCCAGGTCCAGGTTAGTCCAGGTCCAGGTCCAGGTCCAGCTCTGTGGTCAGGTTGAAGTAGAAGAAGGCGTAGACACACAGCACAAACCCCAGGATGGCAACAATCACCAAGACAACGTCCTGTAACAACAGACACAGACAGAGGAGAAACAAAGATGTTAGACTGAGATCCCAAACTCCAGGATGGACAACAGACAGAGAGGAGAGACGAAGATGGAGAGATGGACGTTCAGAAGTATTTGAACAGGGTCAACACACAGACATACACCAACACACACACACACACCCACACACACACACACACACACACACACACACACACACACACACACACACACACACACACACACACACACACACACACACACACACACACACAGTCAACAGGCTTCTCCCCCACGACGTCTGAACAGCGTGGCGCTGGATCGCATCATCAAAACCCGACTCAAGTTTATTCATGTCAAAATGTGCAAAACAACCTCCGCTAAAACGCTGAATTCACTGAGGAGCTTCACAACGCTGAGGATCTTCACAACGCTGAGGATCTTCACAACGCTGAGGATCTTCACAGAGCTGAGGATCTTCACAGCGCTGAGGAGCTTCACAACGCTGAGGAGCTTCACAACGCTGAGGAGCGTCACAGAGCTGAGGAGCGTCACAGAGCTGAGGAGCGTCACAGGGCTGAGGAGCGTCACAGGGCTGAGGAGCGTCACAGGGCTGAGGAGCGTCACAACACAACGCTGAGGAGCTTCACAATGCTGAGGAGCGTCACAACGCTTTGGACTTTCAGTTTTTAACAACAATGTTGTTGGCAATCAAAGATAGTTTCCTCTATCATTACGAAATATGTTGTTTAATCTGCCTTGTAATGTTTACATGGTGGCGCCATCAAGTTCACCGGCCGGAAACACTAACATTCTTTGGGGAAAAACGCTGAGGATATTTGAGCCACATATGATGGGATTTGAAAAAAGTTTAAAAAAAACTAGGGTCTCTAGTGGAGTGTAGGAGTGGGGG
>NW_028152346.1:0-32369 GCF_951799395.1 Argentina silus | reverse complement strand
AAAGAAAAGGCTGCCGCGCCAACACTGAGGCTTCAACTTGATGAAAACAGTGTCTCCCATAGTGGAGTAGGGGCTGCTTGTGGTTATTAGGCCTTTGCAAGCTCTCCGAAGTGTGTGCGCAGCAGGAAAGACAAATCCATGTTTTTATGCCTTCTTTGGCATTTTCAGGTGGGAGAAAAACACAATCCCGAAAGAGAAAGAAAAGGCTGCCGCGCCAACACTGAGGCTTCAAACTTGATGAAAACAGTGTCTCCCATATTGGAGTAGGGGCTGCTTGTGGTTATTAGGCATTTGCAAGCTCTCCGAAGTGTGTGCGCAGCAGGAGAGACAAATCCATGTTTTTATGCCTTCTTTGGCATTTTCAGGTGGAGAAAAACACAATCCCGAAAGAGAAAGAAAAGGCTGCCGCGCCAACACTGAGGCTTCAAACTTGATGAAAACAGTGTCTCCCATAGTGGAGTAGGGGCTGCTTGTGGTTATTAGGCCTTTGCAAGCTCTCCGAAGTGTGTGCGCAGCAGGAGAGACAAATCCATGTTTTTATGCCTTCTTTGGCATTTTCAGGTGGAGAAAAACACAATCCCGAAAGAGAAAGAAAAGGCTGCCGCGCCAACACTGAGGCTTCAAACTTGATGAAAACAGTGTCTCCCATATTGGAGTAGGGGCTGCTTGTGGTTATTAGGCATTTGCAAGCTCTCCGAAGTGTGTGCGCAGCAGGAGAGACAAATCCATGTTTTTATGCCTTCTTTGGCATTTTCAGGTGGAGAAAAACACAATCCCGAAAGAGAAAGAAAAGGCTGCCGCGCCAACACTGAGGCTTCAAACTTGATGAAAACAGTGTCTCCCATAGTGGAGTAGGGGCTGCTTGTGGTTATTAGGCCTTTGCAAGCTCTCCGAAGTGTGTGCGCGGCAGGAGAGACAAATCAATGTTTTCGCGCCTTTTTTGCCATTTCCAGGTCGAAAAACACACAGGCCCCAAAAATAAAGAAATGGCTGTCCAGCCAAAACTGAGGCTTCAAACTTGATGAAAACAGTGTCTCCCATATTGGAGTAGGGGCTGCTTGTGGTTATTAGGCATTTGCAAGCTCTCCGAAGTGTGTGCGCGGCAGGAGAGACAAATCCATGTTTTCGCGCCTTTTTTGCGATTTCAAGGTCGAAAAACACATAGGCCCCAAAATGAAAGAAACGGCTGCCGCGCCAAAACTATGGCTTCAAACTTGATGAAAACAGTCTCTCCCATAATAACTCACGGGCTGCTTGTGTTTTTTAGGCCTTTGCAAGCTCTCCGAAGTGTGTGCGCGGCAGGAGAGACAAATCAATGTTTTCGCGCCTTTTTTGCCATTTCCAGGTCGAAAAACACACAGGCCCCAAAAATAAAGAAATGGCTGTCCAGCCAAAACTGAGGCTTCAAACTTGATGAAAACAGTGTCTCCTATATTGGAGTAGGGGCTGCTTGTGGTTATTAGGCATTTGCAAGCTCTCCGAAGTGTGTGCGCAGCAGGAGAGACAAATCCATGTTTTTATGCCTTCTTTGGCATTTTCAGGTGGAGAAAAACACAATCCCGAAAGAAAAAGAAAAGGCTGCCGCGCCAACACTGAGGCTTCAAACTTGATGAAAACAGTGTCTCCCATAGTGGAGTAGGGGCTGCTTGTGGTTATTAGGCCTTTGCAAGCTCTCCGAAGTGTGTGCGCGGCAGGAGAGACAAATCAATGTTTTCGCGCCTTTTTGCCATTTCCAGGTCGAAAAACACACAGGCCCCAAAAATAAAGAAATGGCTGTCCAGCCAAAACTGAGGCTTCAAACTTGATGAAAACAGTGTCTCCCATATTGGAGTAGGGGCTGCTTGTGGTTATTAGGCATTTGCAAGCTCTCCGAAGTGTGTGCGCAGCAGGAGAGACAAATCCATGTTTTTATGCCTTCTTTGGCATTTTCAGGTGGAGAAAAACACAATCCCGAAAGAGAAAGAAAAGGCTGCCGCGCCAACACTGAGGCTTCAAACTTGATGAAAACAGTGTCTCCCATAATGGAGTAGGGGCTGCTTGTGGTTATTAGGCATTTGCAAGCTCTCCGAAGTGTGTGCGCAGCAGGAGAGACAAATCCATGTTTTTATGCCTTCTTTGGCATTTTCAGGTGGAGAAAAACACAATCCCGAAAGAGAAAGAAAAGGCTGCCGCGCCAACACTGAGGCTTCAAACTTGATGAAAACAGTGTCTCCCATAGTGGAGTAGGGGCTGCTTGTGGTTATTAGGCATTTGCAAGCTCTCCGAAGTGTGTGCGCAGCAGGAGAGACAAATCCATGTTTTTATGCCTTCTTTGGCATTTTCAGGTGGAGAAAAACACAATCCCGAAAGAGAAAGAAAAGGCTGCCGCGCCAACACTGAGGCTTCAAACTTGATGAAAACAGTGTCTCCCATAGTGGAGTAGGGGCTGCTTGTGGTTATTAGGCCTTTGCAAGCTCTCCGAAGTGTGTGCGCAGCAGGAGAGACAAATCCATGTTTTTATGCCTTCTTTGGCATTTTCAGGTGGAGAAAAACACAATCCCGAAAGAGAAAGAAAAGGCTGCCGCGCCAACACTGAGGCTTCAAACTTGATGAAAACAGTGTCTCCCATATTGGAGTAGGGCTGCTTGTGGTTATTAGGCATTTGCAAGCTCTCCGAAGTGTGTGCGCAGCAGGAGAGACAAATCCATGTTTTTATGCCTTCTTTGGCATTTTCAGGTGGAGAAAAACACAATCCCGAAAGAGAAAGAAAAGGCTGCCGCGCCAACACTGAGGCTTCAAACTTGATGAAAACAGTGTCTCCCATAGTGGAGTAGGGGCTGCTTGTGGTTATTAGGCCTTTGCAAGCTCTCCGAAGTGTGTGCGCGGCAGGAGAGACAAATCAATGTTTTCGCGCCTTTTTGCCATTTCCAGGTCGAAAAACACACAGGCCCCCAAAAATAAAGAAATGGCTGTCCAGCCAAAACTGAGGCTTCAAACTTGATGAAAACAGTGTCTCCCATATTGGAGTAGGGGCTGCTTGTGGTTATTAGGCATTTGCAAGCTCTCCGAAGTGTGTGCGCGGCAGGAGAGACAAATCCATGTTTATCGCGCCTTTTTTGCGATTTCAAGGTCGAAAAACACATAGGCCCCAAAATGAAAGAAACGGCTGCCGCGCCAAAACTATGGCTTCAAACTTGATGAAAACAGTCTCTCCCATAATAACTCACGGGCTGCTTGTGTTTTTTAGGCCTTTGCAAGCTCTCCGAAGTGTGTGCGCGGCAGGAGAGACAAATCAATGTTTTCGCGCCTTTTTTGCCATTTCCAGGTCGAAAAACACACAGGCCCCAAAAATAAAGAAATGGCTGTCCAGCCAAAACTGAGGCTTCAAACTTGATGAAAACAGTGTCTCCCATATTGGAGTAGGGGCTGCTTGTGGTTATTAGGCATTTGCAAGCTCTCCGAAGTGTGTGCGCGGCAGGAGAGACAAATCCATGTTTTCGCGCCTTTTTTGCGATTTCAAGGTCGAAAAACACATAGGCCCCAAAATGAAAGAAACGGCTGCCGCGCCAAAACTATGGCTTCAAACTTGATGAAAACAGTCTCTCCCATAATAACTCACGGGCTGCTTGTGTTTTTTAGGCCTTTGCACGCTATCAGAAGTGTGTGCGCGGCAGGAGAGACAAATCCATGTTTTCGCGCCTTTTTTGCCATTTCCAGGTCGAAGAAAACAAGGCCCCAAAAATAAAGAAACGGCTGTCCAGCCAAAACTGAGGCTTCAAACTTGATTAAAACAGTCTCTCAGACAATAACTCAAGGGCCGCTTGTGTTTTTTAGGCCTTCGCAAGCTATCGGAAGTGTGTGCGCGGCAGGAGAGACAAATCCATGTTTTCGCGCCTTTTTTACGATTTCAAGGTCGAAAAACACATAGGCCCCAAAATGAAAGAAACGGCTGCCGCGCCAAAACTATGGCTTCAAACTTGATGAAAACATTCTCTCCCACAATAACTCAAGGGCAGCTTGTGTTTTTTAGGCCTTCGCAAGCTATCGGAAGTGTGTGCGCGGCAGGAGAGACAAATCAATGTTTTCGCGCCTTTTTTGCCATTTCCAGGTCGAAAAACACACAGGCCCCAAAAATAAAGAAATGGCTGTCCAGCCAAAACTGAGGCTTCAAACTTGATGAAAACAGTGTCTCCTATATTGGAGTAGGGGCTGCTTGTGGTTATTAGGCATTTGCAAGCTCTCCGAAGTGTGTGCGCAGCAGGAGAGACAAATCCATGTTTTTATGCCTTCTTTGGCATTTTCAGGTGGAGAAAAACACAATCCCGAAAGAAAAAGAAAAGGCTGCCGCGCCAACACTGAGGCTTCAAACTTGATGAAAACAGTGTCTCCCATAGTGGAGTAGGGGCTGCTTGTGGTTATTAGGCCTTTGCAAGCTCTCCGAAGTGTGTGCGCGGCAGGAGAGACAAATCAATGTTTTCGCGCCTTTTTTGCCATTTCCAGGTCGAAAAACACACAGGCCCCAAAAATAAAGAAATGGCTGTCCAGCCAAAACTGAGGCTTCAAACTTGATGAAAACAGTGTCTCCCATATTGGAGTAGGGGCTGCTTGTGGTTATTAGGCATTTGCAAGCTCTCCGAAGTGTGTGCGCAGCAGGAGAGACAAATCCATGTTTTATGCCTTCTTTGGCATTTTCAGGTGGAGAAAAACACAATCCCGAAAGAGAAAGAAAAGGCTGCCGCGCCAACACTGAGGCTTCAAACTTGATGAAAACAGTGTCTCCCATAATGGAGTAGGGGCTGCTTGTGGTTATTAGGCATTTGCAAGCTCTCCGAAGTGTGTGCGCAGCAGGAGAGACAAATCCATGTTTTTATGCCTTCTTTGGCATTTTCAGGTGGAGAAAAACACAATCCCGAAAGAGAAAGAAAAGGCTGCCGCGCCAACACTGAGGCTTCAAACTTGATGAAAACAGTGTCTCCCATAGTGGAGTAGGGGCTGCTTGTGGTTATTAGGCCTTTGCAAGCTCTCCGAAGTGTGTGCGCAGCAGGAGAGACAAATCCATGTTTTTATGCCTTCTTTGGCATTTTCAGGTGGAGAAAAACACAATCCCGAAAGAGAAAGAAAAGGCTGCCGCGCCAACACTGAGGCTTCAAACTTGATGAAAACAGTGTCTCCCATATTGGAGTAGGGGCTGCTTGTGGTTATTAGGCATTTGCAAGCTCTCCGAAGTGTGTGCGCAGCAGGAGAGACAAATCCATGTTTTTATGCCTTCTTTGGCATTTTCAGGTGGAGAAAAACACAATCCCGAAAGAGAAAGAAAAGGCTGCCGCGCCAACACTGAGGCTTCAAACTTGATGAAAACAGTGTCTCCCATAGTGGAGTAGGGGCTGCTTGTGGTTATTAGGCCTTTGCAAGCTCTCCGAAGTGTGTGCGCAGCAGGAGAGACAAATCCATGTTTTTATGCCTTCTTTGGCATTTTCAGGTGGAGAAAAACACAATCCCGAAAGAGAAAGAAAAGGCTGCCGCGCCAACACTGAGGCTTCAAACTTGATGAAAACAGTGTCTCCCATATTGGAGTAGGGGCTGCTTGTGGTTATTAGGCATTTGCAAGCTCTCCGAAGTGTGTGCGCAGCAGGAGAGACAAATCCATGTTTTTATGCCTTCTTTGGCATTTTCAGGTGGAGAAAAACACAATCCCGAAAGAGAAAGAAAAGGCTGCCGCGCCAACACTGAGGCTTCAAACTTGATGAAAACAGTGTCTCCCATAGTGGAGTAGGGGCTGCTTGTGGTTATTAGGCCTTTGCAAGCTCTCCGAAGTGTGTGCGCAGCAGGAAAGACAAATCCATGTTTTTATGCCTTCTTTGGCATTTTCAGGTGGAGAAAAACACAATCCCGAAAGAGAAGAAAAGGCTGCCGCGCCAACACTGAGGCTTCAAACTTGATGAAAACAGTGTCTCCATATTGGAGTAGGGGCTGCTTGTGGTTATTAGGCATTTGCAAGCTCTCCGAAGTGTGTGCGCAGCAGGAGAGACAAATCCATGTTTTTATGCCTTCTTTGGCATTTTCAGGTGGAGAAAAACACAATCCCGAAAGAGAAAGAAAAGGCTGCCGCGCCAACACTGAGCTCAAACTTGATGAAAACAGTGTCTCCCATAGTGGAGTAGGGGCTGCTTGTGGTTATTAGGCCTTTGCAAGCTCTCCGAAGTGTGTGCGCAGCAGGAGAGACAAATCCATGTTTTTATGCCTTCTTGGCATTTTCAGGTGGAGAAAAACACAATCCCGAAAGAGAAAGAAAAGGCTGCCGCGCCAACACTGAGGCTTCAAACTTGATGAAAACAGTGTCTCCCATATTGGAGTAGGGGCTGCTTGTGGTTATTAGGCATTTGCAAGCTCTCCGAAGTGTGTGCGCAGCAGGAGAGACAAATCCATGTTTTTATGCCTTCTTTGGCATTTTCAGGTGGAGAAAAACACAATCCCGAAAGAGAAAGAAAAGGCTGCCGCGCCAACACTGAGGCTTCAAACTTGATGAAAACAGTGTCTCCATAGTGGAGTAGGGCTGCTTGTGGTTATTAGGCCTTTGCAAGCTCTCGAAGTGTGTGCGCGGCAGGAGAGACAAATCAATGTTTTCGCGCCTTTTTTGCCATTTCAGGTCGAAAAACACACAGGCCCCAAAAATAAAGAAATGGCTGTCCAGCCAAAACTGAGGCTTCAAACTTGATGAAAACAGTGTCTCCATATTGGAGTAGGGGCTGCTTGTGTTATTAGGCATTTGCAAGCTCTCCGAAGTGTGTGCGCGGCAGGAGAGACAAATCCATGTTTTCGCGCCTTTTTGCGATTTCAAGGTCGAAAAACACATAGGCCCCAAAATGAAAGAACGGCTGCCGCGCCAAAACTATGGCTTCAAACTTGATGAAAACAGTCTCTCCCATAATAACTCACGGGCTGCTTGTGTTTTTTAGGCCTTTGCAAGCTCTCCGAAGTGTGTGCGCGGCAGGAGAGACAAATCAATGTTTTCGCGCCTTTTTTGCCATTTCCAGGTCGAAAAAACACACAGGCCCCAAAAATAAAGAAATGGCTGTCCAGCCAAAACTGAGCTTCAAACTTGATGAAAACAGTGTCTCCCATATTGGAGTAGGGGCTGCTTGTGGTTATTAGGCATTTGCAAGCTCTCCGAAGTGTGTGCGCGGCAGGAGAGACAATCCATGTTTCGCGCCTTTTTGCGATTTCAAGGTCGAAAAACACATAGGCCCCAAAATGAAAGAAACGGCTGCCGCGCCAAAACTATGGCTTCAAACTTGATGAAAACAGTTCTCTCCCATAATAACTCACGGGCTGCTTGTGTTTTTAGGCCTTTGCACGCTATCAGAAGTGTGTGCGCGGCAGGAGAGACAAATCCATGTTTTCGCGCCTTTTTTGCCATTTCCAGGTCGAAGAAAACAAAGGCCCCAAAATAAAGAAACGGCTGTCCAGCCAAAACTGAGGCTTCAACTTGATTAAAACAGTCTCTCAGACAATAACTCAAGGGCCGCTTGTGTTTTTTAGGCCTTCGCAAGCTATCGGAAGTGTGTGCGCGGCAGGAGAGACAAATCCATGTTTTCGCGGCCTTTTTTACGATTTCAAGGTCGAAAAACACATAGGCCCCAAAATGAAAGAAACGGCTGCCGCGCCAAAACTATGGCTTCAAACTTGATGAAAACATTCTCTCCCCACAATAACTCAAGGGCAGCTTGTGTTTTTTAGGCCTTCGCAAGCTATCGAAGTGTGTGCGCGGCAGGAGAGACAAATCAATGTTTTCGCGCCTTTTTTGCCATTTCACAGGTCGAAAAACACACAGGCCCCAAAAATAAAGAATGGCTGTCCAGCCAAAACTGAGGCTTCAAACTTGATGAAAACAGTGTCTCCTATATTGGAGTAGGGCTGCTTGTGGTTATTAGGCATTTGCAAGCTCTCCGAAGTGTGTGCGCAGCAGGAGAGACAAATCCATGTTTTTATGCCTTCTTTGGCATTTTCAGGTGGAGAAAAACACAATCCCGAAAGAAAAAGAAAAGGCTGCCGCGCCAACACTGAGGCTTCAAACTTGATGAAAACAGTGTCTCCCATAGTGGAGTAGGGGCTGCTTGTGGTTATTAGGCCTTTGCAAGCTCTCCGAAGTGTGTGCGCGGCAGGAGAGACAAATCAATGTTTTCGCGCCTTTTTTGCCATTTCCAGGTCGAAAAACACACAGGCCCCAAAAATAAAGAAATGGCTGTCCAGCCAAAACTGAGGCTTCAAAACTTGATGAAAACAGTGTCTCCCATATTGGAGTAGGGGCTGCTTGTGGTTATTAGGCATTGCAAGCTCTCCGAAGTGTGTGCGCAGCAGGAGAGACAAATCCATGTTTTATGCCTTCTTTGGCATTTTCAGGTGGAGAAAACACAATCCGAAAGAGAAAGAAAAGGCTGCCGCGCCAACACTGAGGCTTCAAACTTGATGAAAACAGTGTCTCCCATAATGAGTAGGGGCTGCTTGTGGTTATTAGGCATTTGCAAGCTCTCCGAAGTGTGTGCGACAGCAGGAGAGACAAATCCATGTTTTTATGCCTTCTTTGGCATTTTCAGTGGAGAAAAACACAATCCCGAAAGAGAAAGAAAAGGCTGCGCGCCAACACTGAGGCTTCAAACTTGATGAAAACAGTGTCTCCCATAGTGGAGTAGGGGCTGCTTGTGGTTATTAGGCCTTTGCAAGCTCTCCGAAGTGTGTGCGCAGCAGGAGAGACAAATCCATGTTTTTATGCCTCTTTGGCATTTTCAGGTGGAGAAAAACACAATCCCGAAAGAGAAAGAAAAGGCTGCCGCGCCAACACTGAGGCTTCAAACTTGATGAAAACAGTGTCTCCCATATTGGAGTAGGGGCTGCTTGTGGTTATTAGGCATTTGCAAGCTCTCCGAATGTGTGCGCAGCAGGAGAGACAAATCCATGTTTTTATGCCTTCTTTGGCATTTTCAGGTGGAGAAAACACAATCCGAAAGAGAAAGAAAAGGCTGCCGCGCCAACACTGAGGCTTCAAACTTGATGAAAACAGTGTCTCCCATAGTGGAGTAGGGGCTGCTTGTGGTTATTAGGCCTTTGCAAGCTCTCCGAAGTGTGTGCGCAGCAGGAGAGACAAATCCATGTTTTTATGCCTTCTTTGGCATTTTCAGGTGGAGAAAAACACAATCCCGAAAGAGAAAGAAAAGGCTGCCGCGCCAACACTGATGGCTTCAACTTGATGAAAACAGTGTCTCCCATATTGGAGTAGGGGCTGCTTGTGGTTATTAGGCATTTGCAAGCTCTCCGAAGTGTGTGCGCAGCAGGAGAGACAAATCCATGTTTTTATGCCTTCTTTGGCATTTTCAGGTGGAGAAAAACACAATCCCGAAAGAGAAAGAAAAGGCTGCCGCGCCAACACTGAGGCTTCAAACTTGATGAAAACAGTGTCTCCCATAGTGGAGTAGGGGCTGCTTGTGGTTATTAGGCCTTTGCAAGCTCTCCGAAGTGTGTGCGCAGCAGGAGAGACAAATCCATGTTTTTATGCCTTCTTTGGCATTTTCAGGTGGAGAAAAACACAATCCCGAAAGAGAAAGAAAAGGCTGCCGCGCCAACACTGAGGCTTCAAACTTGATGAAAACAGTGTCTCCCATATTGGAGTAGGGGCTGCTTGTGGTTATTAGGCATTTGCAAGCTCTCCGAAGTGTGTGCGCAGCAGGAGAGACAAATCCATGTTTTTATGCCTTCTTTGCATTTTCAGGTGGAGAAAACACAATCCCGAAAGAGAAAGAAAAGGCTGCCGCGCCAACACTGAGGCTTCAAACTTGATGAAAACAGTCTCTCCCATAATAACTCACGGGCTGCTTGTGTTTTTTAGGCCTTTGCACGCTATCGGAAGTGTGTGCGCGGCAGGAGAGACAAATCCATGTTTTCGCGCCTTTTTTGCGATTTCGGGATTGTGTTTTTCTCCACCTGAAAATGCCAAAGAAGGCATAAAACATGGATTTGTCTCTCCTGCTGCGCACACACTTCGGAGAGCTTGCAAAGGCCTAATAACCACAAGCAGCCCCTACTCCACTATGGGAGACACTGTTTTCATCAAGTTTGAAGCCTCAGTGTTGGCGCGGCAGCCTTTTCTTTCTCTTTCGGGATTGTGTTTTTCTCCACCTGAAAATGCCAAAGAAGGCATAAAAACATGGATTTGTCTCTCCTGCTGCGCACACACTTCGGAGAGCTTGCAAATGCCTAATAACCACAAGCAGCCCCTACTCCAATATGGAGACACTGTTTTCATCAAGTTTGAAGCCTCAGTGTTGGCGCGGCAGCCTTTTCTTTCTCTTTCGGGATTGTGTTTTTCTCCACCTGAAAATGCCAAAGAAGGCATAAAACATGGATTTGTCTCTCCTGCTGCGCACACACTTCGGAGAGCTTGCAAAGGCCTAATAACCACAAGCAGCCCTACTCCACTATGGGAGACACTGTTTTCATCAAGTTTGAAGCCTCAGTGTTGGCGCGGCAGCCTTTTCTTTCTCTTTCGGATTGTGTTTTTCTCCACCTGAAAATGCCAAAGAAGGCATAAAACATGGATTTGTCTCTCCTGCTGCGCACACACTTCGGAGAGCTTGCAAATGCCTAATAACCACAAGCAGCCCCTACTCCAATATGGGAGACACTGTTTTCATCAAGTTTGAAGCCTCAGTTTTGGCTGGACAGCCATTTCTTTATTTTTGGGGCCTGTGTGTTTTTCGACCTGGAAATGGCAAAAAAGGCGCGAAAACATTGATTTGTCTCTCCTGCCGCGCACACACTTCGGAGAGCTTGCAAAGGCCTAATAACCACAAGCAGCCCCTACTCCACTATGGGAGACACTGTTTTCATCAAGTTTGAAGCCTCAGTGTTGGCGCGGCAGCCTTTCTTTTTCTTTCGGGATTGTGTTTTTCTCCACCTGAAAATGCCAAAGAAGGCATAAAAACATGGATTTGTCTCTCCTGCTGCGCACACACTTCGGAGAGCTTGCAAATGCCTAATAACCACAAGCAGCCCCTACTCCAATATAGGAGACACTGTTTTCATCAAGTTTGAAGCCTCAGTTTGGCTGGACAGCCATTTCTTTATTTTTGGGGCCTGTGTGTTTTTCGACCTGGAAATGGCAAAAAAGGCGCGAAAACATTGATTTGTCTCTCCTGCCGCGCACACACTTCCGATAGCTTGCGAAGGCCTAAAAACACAAGCTGCCCTTGAGTTATTGTGGGAGAGAATGTTTTCATCAAGTTTGAAGCCATAGTTTTGGCGCGGCAGCCGTTTCTTTCATTTTGGGCCTATGTGTTTTCGACCTTGAAATCGTAAAAAAGGCGCGAAAACATGGATTTGTCTCTCCTGCCGCGCACACACTTCCGATAGCTTGCGAAGGCCTAAAAAACACAAGCGGCCCTTGAGTATTGTCTGAGAGACTGTTTTAATCAAGTTTGAAGCCTCAGTTTTGGCTGGACAGCCGTTTCTTATTTTTGGGGCCTTTGTTTTCTTCGACTGGAAATGGCAAAAAAGGCGCGAAAACATGGATTTGTCTCTCCTGCCGCGCACACACTTCTGATAGCGTGCAAAGCCTAAAAAACACAAGCAGCCCGTGAGTTATTATGGGAGAGACTGTTTTCATCAAGTTTGAAGCCATAGTTTTGGCGCGGCAGCCGTTTCTTTCATTTTGGGGCCTATGTGTTTTTCGACCTTGAAATCGCAAAAAAGGCGCGAAAACATGGATTTGTCTCTCCTGCCGCGCACACACTTCGGAGAGCTTGCAAATGCCTAATAACCACAAGCAGCCCCTACTCCAATATGGAGACACTGTTTTCATCAAGTTTGAAGCCTCAGTTTTGGCTGGACAGCCATTTCTTTTATTTTGGGGCCCTGTGTGTTTTTCGACCTGGAAATGGCAAAAAAGGCGCGAAAACATTGATTTGTCCTCTCCTGCCGCGCACACACTTCGGAGAGCTTGCAAAGGCCTAAAAAAACACAAGCAGCCCGTGAGTTATTATGGGAGAGACTGTTTTCATCAAGTTTGAAGCCATAGTTTTGGCGCGGCAGCCGTTTCTTTCATTTTGGGGCCTATGTGTTTTTTCGACCTTGAAATCGCAAAAAAGGCGCGAAAACATGGATTTGTCTCTCCTGCCGCGCACACACTTCGGAGAGCTTGCAAATGCCTAATAACCACAAGCAGCCCCTACTCCAATATGGGAGACACTGTTTTCATCAAGTTTGAAGCCTCAGTTTTGGCTGGACAGCCATTTCTTTATTTTTGGGGCCTGTGTGTTTTTCGACCTGGAAATGGCAAAAAAGGCGCGAAAACATTGATTTGTCTCTCCTGCCGCGCACACACTTCGGAGAGCTTGCAAAGGCCTAATAACCACAAGCAGCCCCTACTCCACTATGGGAGACACTGTTTTCATCAAGTTTGAAGCCTCAGTGTTGGCGCGGCAGCCTTTTCTTTCTCTTTCGGGATTGTGTTTTTCTCCACCTGAAAATGCCAAAGAAGGCATAAAAACATGGATTTGTCTCTCCTGCTGCGCACACACTTCGGAGAGCTTGCAAATGCCTAATAACCACAAGCAGCCCCTACTCCAATATGGGAGACACTGTTTTCATCAAGTTTGAAGCCTCAGTGTTGGCGCGGCAGCCTTTTCTTTCTCTTTCGGGATTGTGTTTTTCTCCACCTGAAAATGCCAAAGAAGGCATAAAAACATGGATTTGTCTCTCCTGCTGCGCACACACTTCGGAGAGCTTGCAAAGGCCTAATAACCACAAGCAGCCCCTACTCCACTATGGGAGACACTGTTTTCATCAAGTTTGAAGCCTCAGTGTTGGCGCGGCAGCCTTTTCTTTCTCTTTCGGGATTGTGTTTTTCTCCACCTGAAAATGCCAAAGAAGGCATAAAAACATGGATTTGTCTCTCCTGCTGCGCACACACTTCGGAGAGCTTGCAAATGCCTAATAACCACAAGCAGCCCCTACTCCAATATGGGAGACACTGTTTTCATCAAGTTTGAAGCCTCAGTGTTGGCGCGGCAGCCTTTTCTTTCTCTTTCGGGATTGTGTTTTTCTCCACCTGAAAATGCCAAAGAAGGCATAAAAACATGGATTTGTCTTTCCTGCTGCGCACACACTTCGGAGAGCTTGCAAAGGCCTAATAACCACAAGCAGCCCCTACTCCACTATGGGAGACACTGTTTTCATCAAGTTTGAAGCCTCAGTGTTGGCGCGGCAGCCTTTTCTTTCTCTTTCGGGATTGTGTTTTTCTCCACCTGAAAATGCCAAAGAAGGCATAAAAACATGGATTTGTCTCTCCTGCTGCGCACACACTTCGGAGAGCTTGCAAATGCCTAATAACCACAAGCAGCCCCTACTCCAATATGGGAGACACTGTTTTCATCAAGTTTGAAGCCTCAGTGTTGGCGCGGCAGCCTTTTCTTTCTCTTTCGGGATTGTGTTTTTCTCCACCTGAAAATGCCAAAGAAGGCATAAAAACATGGATTTGTCTCTCTCTGCTGCGCACACACTTCGGAGAGCTTGCAAAGGCCTAATAACCACAAGCAGCCCCTACTCCACTATGGGAGACACTGTTTTCATCAAGTTTGAAGCCTCAGTGTTGGCGCGGCAGCCTTTTCTTTCTCTTCGGGATTGTGTTTTTCTCCACCTGAAAATGCCAAAGAAGGCATAAAAACATGGATTTGTCTCTCCTGCTGCGCACACACTTCGGAGAGCTTGCAAATGCCTAATAACCACAAGCAGCCCCTACTCCATTATGGGAGACACTGTTTTCATCAAGTTTGAAGCCTCAGTGTTGGCGCGGCAGCCTTTTCTTTCTCTTTCGGGATTGTGTTTTTCTCCACCTGAAAATGCCAAAGAAGGCATAAAAACATGGATTTGTCTCTCCTGCTGCGCACACACTTCGGAGAGCTTGCAAATGCCTAATAACCACAAGCAGCCCCTACTCCATTATGGGAGACACTGTTTTCATCAAGTTTGAAGCCTCAGTGTTGGCGCGGCAGCCTTTTCTTTCTTTTTCGGGATTGTGTTTTTCTCCACCTGAAAATGCCAAAGAAGGCATAAAAACATGGATTTGTCTCTCCTGCTGCGCACACACTTCGGAGAGCTTGCAAAGGCCTAATAACCACAAGCAGCCCCTACACCATTATGGGAGACACTGTTTTCATCAAGTTTGAAGCCTCAGTGTTGGCGCGGCAGCCTTTTCTTTCTCTTTCGGGATTGTGTTTTTCTCCACCTGAAAATGCCAAAGAAGGCATAAAAACATGGATTTGTCTCTCCTGCTGCGCACACACTTCGGAGAGCTTGCAAATGCCTAATAACCACAAGCAGCCCCTACTCCATTATGGGAGACACTGTTTTCATCAAGTTTGAAGCCTCAGTGTTGGCGCGGCAGCCTTTTCTTTCTCTTTCGGGATTGTGTTTTTCTCCACCTGAAAATGCCAAAGAAGGCATAAAAACATGGATTTGTCTCTCCTGCTGCGCACACACTTCGGAGAGCTTGCAAATGCCTAATAACCACAAGCAGCCCCTACTCCATTATGGGAGACACTGTTTTCATCAAGTTTGAAGCCTCAGTGTTGGCGCGGCAGCCTTTTCTTTCTCTTTCGGGATTGTGTTTTTCTCCACCTGAAAATGCCAAAGAAGGCATAAAAACATGGATTTGTCTCTCCTGCTGCGCACACACTTCGGAGAGCTTGCAAATGCCTAATAACCACAAGCAGCCCCTACTCCATTATGGGAGACACTGTTTTCATCAAGTTTGAAGCCTCAGTGTTGGCGCGGCAGCCTTTTCTTTCTCTTTCGGGATTGTGTTTTTCTCCACCTGAAAATGCCAAAGAAGGCATAAAAACATGGATTTGTCTCTCCTGCTGCGCACACACTTCGGAGAGCTTGCAAATGCCTAATAACCACAAGCAGCCCCTACTCCATTATGGGAGACACTGTTTTCATCAAGTTTGAATCCTCAGTGTTGGCGAGGCAGCCTTTTCTTTCTCTTTCGGGATTGTGTTTTTCTCCACCTGAAAATGCCAAAGAAGGCATAAAAACATGGATTTGTCTCTCCTGCTGCGCACACACTTCGGAGAGCTTGCAAAGGCCTAATAACCACAAGCAGCCCCTACACCATTATGGGAGACACTGTTTTCATCAAGTTTGAAGCCTCAGTGTTGGCGCGGCAGCCTTTTCTTTCTCTTTCGGGATTGTGTTTTTCTTCACCTGAAAATGCCAAAGAAGGCATAAAAACATGGATTTGTCTCTCCTGCTGCGCACACACTTCGGAGAGCTTGCAAAGGCCTAAGAACCACAAGCAGCCCCTACACCATTATGGGAGACACTGTTTTCATCAAGTTTGAAGCCTCAGTGTTGGCGCGGCAGCCTTTTCTTTCTCTTTCGGGATTGTGTTTTTCTCCACCTGAAAATGCCAAAGAAGGCATAAAAACATGGATTTGTCTCTCCTGCCGCGCACACACTTCCGATAGCTTGCGAAGGCCTAAAAAACACAAGCAGCCCGTGAGTTATTATGGGAGAGACTGTTTTCATCAAGTTTGAAGCCATAGTTTTGGCGCGGCAGCCGTTTCTTTCATTTTGGGGCCTATGTGTTTTTCGACCTTGAAATCGCAAAAAAGGGCGGAAAACATGGATTTGTCTCTCCTGCCGCGCACACACTTCCGATAGCTTGCAAAGGCCTAAAAAACACAAGCAGGCCGTGAGTTATTATGGGAGAGACTGTTTTCATCAAGTTTGAAGCCATAGTTTTGGTGCGCCACCCGTTTCTTTCATTTTGGGGCCTATGTGTTTTTCGACCTTGAAATCGCAAAAAAGGCGCGAAAACATGGATTTGTCTCTCCTGCCGCGCACACATTTCCGATAGCTTGCAAAGGCCTAAAAAACACAAGCAGCCAGTGAGTTATTATGGGAGAGACTGTTTTCTTCAAGTTTGAAGCCATAGTTTTGGCACGGCAGCCGTTTCTTTCATTTTGGGGCCTATGTGTTTTTCGACCTTGAAATCGCAAAAAAGGCGCGAAAACATGGATTTGTCTCTCCTGCCGCGCACACACTTCCGATAGCTTGCAAAGGCCTAAAAAACACAAGCGGCCCGTGAGTTATTATGGGAGAGACTGTTTTCATCAAGTTTGAAGCCATAGTTTTGGCGCGCCAGCCGTTTCTTTCATTTTGGGGCCTATGTGTTTTTCGACCTTGAAATCGCAAAAAAGGCGCGAAAACATGGATTTGTCTCTCCTGCCGCGCACACACTTCCGATAGCTTGCAAAGGCCTAAAAAACACAAGCAGCCCGTGAGTTATTATGGGAGAGACTGTTTTCATCAAGTTTGAAGCCATAGTTTTGGCGCGGCAGCCGTTTCTTTATTTTTGGGTTCTGTGTGTTTTTCGACCTGGAAATTGCAAAAAAGGCGCGAAAACATGGATTTGTCTCTCCTGCCGCGCACACACTTCCGATAGCTTGCGAAGGCCTAAAAAACACAAGCGGCCCTTGAGTTATTGTGGGAGAGACTGTTTTCATCAAGTTTGAAGCCTCAGTTTTGGCTGGACAGCCGTTTCTTTATTTTTGGGTTCTGTGTGTTTTTCGACCTGGAAATGGCAAAAAAGGCGCGAAAACATAGATTTGTCTCTCCTGCCGCGCACACACTTCCGATAGCTTGCAAAGGCCTAAAAAACACAAGCAGCCCGTGAGTTATTATGGGAGAGACTGTTTTCATCAAGTTTGAAGCCATAGTTTTGGCGCGGCAGCCGTTTCTTTCATTTTGGGGCCTATGTGTTTTTCGACCTTGAAATCGCAAAAAATGCGCGAAAACATGGATTTGTCTCTACTGCCGCGCACACACTTCCGATAGCTTGCAAAGGCCTAAAAAACACAAGCGGCCCTTGAGTTATTGTGGGAGAGACTGTTTTCATCAAGTTTGAAGCCTCAGTTTTGGCTGGACAGCCGTTTCTTTATTTTTGGGGTCTGTGTGTTTTTCGACCTGGAAATGGCAAAACAGGCGCGAAAACATAGATTTGTCTCTCCTGCTGTGCACACACTTCCGATAGCTTGCGAAGGCCTAAAAAACACAATCAGCCCGTGAGGGTTGTGGTCAGGGTCGGGGTCGGGGTTGGGGTTAGGGAAAGGGATAGGGTCGGGGTCGGGTTGATGGTTATGGTTAGGGTTGTGGTCAGGGTCGGGGTTGGGGTTGGGGTTAGGGAAAGGGATAGGGTCGGGGTCGGGTTGATGGTTATGGTTAGGGTTGTGGTCAGGGTCGGGGTCGGGGTTGGGGTTAGGGAAAGGGATAGGGTCGGGGTCGGGTTGATGGTTATGGTTAGGGTTGTGGTCAGGGTCGGGGTCGGGGTTGGGGTTAGGGAAAGGGATAGGGTCGGGGTCGGGTTGATGGTTATGGTTAGGGTTGTGGTCAGGGTCGGGGTCGGGGTTGGGGTTAGGGAAAGGGATAGGGTCGGGGTCGGGTTGATGGTTATGGTTAGGGTTGTGGTCAGGGTCGGGGTCGGGGTTGGGGTTAGGGAAAGGGATAGGGTCGGGGTCGGGTTGATGGTTATGGTTAGGGTTGTGGTCAGGGTCGGGGTCGGGGTTGGGGTTAGGGAAAGGGATATGGTCGGGGTCGGGTTGATGGTTATGGTTAGGGTTGTGGTCAGGGTCGGGGTCGGGGTTGGGGTTAGGGAAAGGGATAGGGTCGGGGTCGGGTTGATGGTTATGGTTAGGGTTGTGGTCAGGGTCGGGGTCGGGGTTGGGGTTAGGGAAAGGGATAGGGTCGGGGTCGGGTTGATGGTTATGGTTAGGGTTGTGGTCAGGGTCGGGGTTGGGGTTAGGGAAAGGGATAGGGTCGGGGTCGGGTTGATGGTTATGGTTAGGGTTGTGGTCAGGGTCGGGGTCGGGGTTGGGGTTAGGGAAAGGGATAGGGTCGGGGTCGGGTTGATGGTTATGGTTAGGGTTGTGGTCAGGGTCGGGGTCGGGGTTGGGGTTAGGGAAAGGGATAGGGTCGGGGTCGGGTTGATGGTTATGGTTAGGGTTGTGGTCAGGGTCGGGGTTGGGGTTAGGGAAAGGGATAGGGTCGGTGTCGGGTTGATGGTTATGGTTAGGGTTGTGGTCAGGGTCGGGGTCGGGGTTGGGGTTAGGGAAAGGGATAGGGTCGGGGTCGGGTTGATGGTTATGGTTAGGGTTGTGGTCAGGGTCAGGGTCGGGGTTGGGGTTAGGGAAAGGGATAGGGTCGGGGTCGGGTTGATGGTTATGGTTAGGGTTGTGGTCAGGGTCGGGGTCGGGGTTGGGGTTAGGGAAAGGGATAGGGTCGGGGTCGGGTTGATGGTTATGGTTAGGGTTGTGGTCAGGGTCGGGGTCGGGGTTGGGGTTAGGGAAAGGGATAGGGTCGGGGTCGGGGTCGGGTTGATGGTTATGGTTAGGGTTGTGGTCAGGGTCGGGGTCGGGGTTGGGGTTAGGGAAAGGGATAGGGTCGGGGTCGGGTTGATGGTTATGGTTAGGGTTGTGGTCAGGGTCGGGGTCGGGGTTGGGGTTAGGGAAAGGGATAGGGTCGGGGTCGGGTTGATGGTTATGGTTAGGGTTGTGGTCAGGGTCGGGGTCGGGGTTGGGGTTAGGGAAAGGGATAGGGTCGGGGTCGGGTTGATGGTTATGGTTAGGGTTGTGGTCAGGGTCGGGGTTGGGGTTAGTGAAAGGGATAGGGTCGGGGTCGGGTTTATGGTTATGGTTAGGGTTGTGGTCAGGGTCGGGGTCGGGGTTGGGGTTAGGGAAAGGGATAGGGTCGGGGTCGGGTTGATGGTTATGGTTATGGTTGTGGTCAGGGTCGGGGTCGGGGTTGGGGTTAGGGAAAGGGATAGGGTCGGGGTCGGGTTGATGGTTATGGTTAGGGTTGTGGTCAGGGTCGGGGTCGGGGTTGGGGTTAGGGAAAGGGATAGGGTCGGGGTCGGGTTGATGGTTATGGTTAGGGTTGTGGTCAGGGTCGGGGTCGGGGTTGGGGTTAGGGAAAGGGATAGGGTCGGGGTCGGGTTGATGGTTATGGTTAGGGTTGTGGTCAGGGTCGGGGTCGGGGTTGGGGTTAGGGAAAGGGATAGGGTCGGGGTCGGGTTGATGGTTATGGTTAGGGTTGTGGTCAGGGTCGGGGTCGGGGTTGGGGTTAGGGAAAGGGATAGGGTCGGGGTCGGGTTGATGGTTATGGTTAGGGTTGTGGTCAGGGTCGGGGTTGGGGTTAGGGAAAGGGATAGGGTCGGGGTCGGGTTGATGGTTATGGTTAGGGTTGTGGTCAGGGTCGGGGTCGGGGTTGGGGTTAGGGAAAGGGATAGGGTCGGGGTCGGGTTGATGGTTGTGGTCAGGGTCGGGGTCGGGGTTGGGGTTAGGGAAAGGGATAGGGTCGGGGTCGGGTTGATGGTTGTGGTCAAGGTCGGGGTCGGGGTTGGGGTTAGGGAAAGGGATAGGGTCGGGGTCGGGTTGATGGTTATGGTTAGGGTTGTGGTCAGGGTCGGGGTCGGGGTCGGGGTTGGGGTTAGGGAAAAGGATAGGGTCGGGGTCAAGTTGATGGTTATGGTTAGGGTTGTGGTCAGGGTCGGGGTCGGGGTTGGGGTTAGGGAAAGGGATAGGGTCGGGGTCGGGTTGATGGTTATGGTTAGGGTTGTGGTCAGGGTCGGGGTCGGGGTTGGGGTTAGGGAAAGGGATAGGGTCGGGGTCGGGTTGATGGTTATGGTTAGGGTTGTGGTCAGGGTCGGGGTCGGGGTTGGGGTTAGGGAAAGTGATAGGGTCGGGGTCGGGTTGATGGTTATGGTTAGGGTTGTGGTCAGGGTCGGGGTCGGGGTTGGGGTTAGGGAAAGGGATAGGGTCGGGGTCGGGTTGATGGTTATGGTTAGGGTTGTGGTCAGGGTCGGGGTCGGGGTTGGGGTTAGGGAAAGGGATAGGGTCGGGGTCGGGTTGATGGTTATGGTTAGGGTTGTGGTCAGGGTCGGGGTCGGGGTTGGGGTTAGGGAAAGGGATAGGGTCGGGGTCGGGTTGATGGTTATGGTTAGGGTTGTGGTCAGGGTCGGGGTCGGGGTTGGGGTTAGGGAAAGGGATAGGGTCGGGGTCGGGTTGATGGTTATGGTTAGGGTTGTGGTCAGGGTCGGGGTCGGGGTTGGGGTTAGGGAAAGGGATAGGGTCGGGGTCGGGTTGATGGTTATGGTTAGGGTTGTGGTCAGGGTCGGGGTCGGGGTTGGGGTTAGGGAAAGGGATAGGGTCGGGGTCGGGTTGATGGTTATGGTTAGGGTTGTGGTCAGGGTCGGGGTCGGGGTTGGGGTTAGGGAAAGGGATAGGGTCGGGGTCGGGTTGATGGTTATGGTTAGGGTTGTGGTCAGGGTCGGGGTCGGGGTTGGGGTTAGGGAAAGGGATAGGGTCGGGGTCGGGTTGATGGTTATGGTTAGGGTTGTGGTCAGGGTCGGGGTCGGGGTTGGGGTTAGGGAAAGGGATAGGGTCGGGGTCGGGTTGATGGTTATGGTTAGGGTTGTGGTCAGGGTCGGGGTCGGGGTTGGGGTTAGGGAAAGGGATAGGGTCGGGGTCGGGTTGATGGTTATGGTTAGGGTTGTGGTCAGGGTCGGGGTCGGGGTTGGGGTTAGGGAAAGGGATAGGGTCGGGGTCGGGTTGATGGTTATGGTTAGGGTTGTGGTCAGGGTCGGGGTCGGGGTTGGGGTTAGGGAAAGGGATAGGGTCGGGGTCGGGTTGATGGTTATGGTTAGGGTTGTGGTCAGGGTCGGGGTCGGGGTTGGGGTTAGGGAAAGGGATAGGGTCGGGGTCGGGTTGATGGTTATGGTTAGGGTTGTGGTCAGGGTCGGGGTCGGGGTTGGGGTTAGGGAAAGGGATAGGGTCGGGGTCGGGTTGATGGTTATGGTTAGGGTTGTGGTCAGGGTCGGGGTCGGGGTTGGGGTTAGGGAAAGGGATAGGGTCGGGGTCGGGTTGATGGTTATGGTTAGGGTTGTGGTCAGGGTCGGGGTCGGGGTTGGGGTTAGGGAAAGGGATAGGGTCGGGGTCGGGTTGATGGTTATGGTTAGGGTTGTGGTCAGGGTCGGGGTCGGGGTTGGGGTTAGGGAAAGGGATAGGGTCGGGGTCGGGTTGATGGTTATGGTTAGGGTTGTGGTCAGGGTCGGGGTCGGGGTTGGGGTTAGGGAAAGGGATAGGGTCGGGGTCGGGTTGATGGTTATGGTTAGGGTTGTGGTCAGGGTCGGGGTCGGGGTTGGGGTTAGGGAAAGGGATAGGGTCGGGGTCGGGTTGATGGTTATGGTTAGGGTTGTGGTCAGGGTCGGGGTCGGGGTTGGGGTTAGGGAAAGGGATAGGGTCGGGGTCGGGTTGATGGTTATGGTTAGGGTTGTGGTCAGGGTCGGGGTCGGGGTTGGGGTTAGGGAAAGGGATAGGGTCGGGGTCGGGTTGATGGTTATGGTTAGGGTTGTGGTCAGGGTCGGGGTCGGGGTTGGGGTTAGGGAAAGGGATAGGGTCGGGGTCGGGTTGATGGTTATGGTTAGGGTTGTGGTCAGGGTCGGGGTCGGGGTTGGGGTTAGGGTCGGGTTAATGGTTGTGGTCAAGGTCGGGGTCGGGGTTGGGGTTAGGGAAAGGGATAGGGTCGGGGTCGGGTTGATGGTTATGGTTAGGGTTGTGGTCAGGGTCGGGGTCGGGGTTGGGGTTAGGAAAGGGATAGGGTCGGGGTCGGGTTGATGGTTATGGTTAGGGTTGTGGTCAGGGTCGGGGTCGGGGTAGGGGTTAGGGAAAGGGATAGGGTCGGGGTCGGGTTGATGGTTATGGTTAGGGTTGTGGTCAGGGTCGGGGTCGGGGTTGGGGTTAGGGAAAGGGATAGGGTCGGGGTCGGGTTGATGGTTATGGTTAGGGTTGTGGTCAGGGTCGGGGTCGGGGTTGGGGTTAGGGAAAGCGATAGGGTCGGGGTCGGGTTGATGGTTATGGTTAGGGTTGTGGTCAGGGTCGGGGTCGGGGTTGGGGTTAGGGAAAGGGATAGGGTCGGGGTCGGGTTGATGGTTATGGTTAGGGTTGTGGTCAGGGTCGGGGTCGGGGTTGGGGTTAGGGAAAGGGATAGGTCGGGGTCGGGTTGATGGTTATGGTTAGGGTTGTGGTCAGGGTCGGGGTCGGGGTTGGGGTTAGGGAAAGGGATAGGGTCGGGGTCGGGTTGATGGTTATGGTTAGGGTTGTGGTCAGGGTCGGGGTTGGGGTTAGGGAAAGGGATAGGGTCGGGGTCGGGTTGATGGTTATGGTTAGGGTTGTGGTCAGGGTCGGGGTCGGGGTTGGGGTTAGGGAAAGGGATAGGGTCGGGGTCGGGTTGATGGTTATGGTTAGGGTTGTGGTCAGGGTCGGGTCGGGTTGGGGTTAGGGAAAGGGATAGGGTCGGGGTCGGGTTGATGGTTATGGTTAGGGTTGTGGTCAGGGTCGGGGTCGGGGTTGGGGTTAGGGAAAGGGATAGGGTCGGGGTCGGGTTGATGGTTATGGTTAGGGTTGTGGTCAGGGTCGGGGTCGGGGTTGGGGTTAGGGAAAGGGATAGGGTCGGGGTCGGGTTGATGGTTATGGTTAGGGTTGTGGTCAGGGTCGGGGTCGGGGTTGGGGTTAGGGAAAGGGATAGGGTCGGGGTCGGGTTGATGGTTATGGTTAGGGTTGTGGTCAGGGTCGGGGTCGGGGTTGGGGTTAGGGAAAGGGATAGGGTCGGGGTCGGGTTGATGGTTATGGTTAGGGTTGTGGTCAGGGTCGGGGTCGGGGTTGGGGTTAGGGAAAGGGATAGGGTCGGGGTCGGGTTGATGGTTATGGTTAGGGTTGTGGTCAGGGTCGGGGTTGGGGTTAGGGAAAGGGATAGGGTCGGGGTCGGGTTGATGGTTATGGTTAGGGTTGTGGTCAGGGTCGGGGTCGGGGTTGGGTTAGGGAAAGGGATAGGGTCGGGGTCGGGTTGATGGTGTGGTCAGGTCGGGGTCGGGTTGGGTTAGGGAAAGGGATAGGGTCGGGGTCGGGTTGATGGTTGTGGTCAAGGTCGGGGTCGGGGTTGGGGTTAGGGAAAGGGATAGGGTCGGGGTCGGGTTGATGGTTATGGTTAGGGTTGTGGTCAGGGTCGGGGTCGGGGTTGGGGTTAGGGAAAGGGATAGGGTCGGGGTCGGGTTGATGGTTATGGTTAGGGTTGTGGTCAGGGTCGGGGTCGGGGTAGGGGTTAGGGAAAGGGATAGGGTCGGGGTCGGGTTGATGGTTATGGTTAGGGTTGTGGTCAGGGTCGGGGTCGGGGTTGGGGTTAGGGAAAGGGATAGGGTCGGGGTCGGGTTGATGGTTATGGTTAGGGTTGTGGTCAGGGTCGGGTCGGGGTTGGGGTTAGGGAAAGCGATAGGGTCGGGGTCGGGTTGATGGTTATGGTTAGGGTTGTGGTCAGGGTCGGGGTCGGGGTTGGGGTTAGGGAAAGGGATAGGGTCGGGGTCGGGTTGATGGTTATGGTTAGGGTTGTGGTCAGGGTCGGGGTCGGGGTTGGGGTTAGGGAAAGGGATAGGGTCGGGGTCGGGTTGATGGTTATGGTTAGGGTTGTGGTCAGGGTCGGGGTCGGGGTTGGGGTTAGGGAAAGGGATAGGGTCGGGGTCGGGTTGATGGTTATGGTTAGGGTTGTGGTCAGGGTCGGGGTCGGGGTTGGGGTTAGGGAAAGGGATAGGGTCGGGGTCGGGTTGATGGTTATGGTTAGGGTTGTGGTCAGGGTCGGGGTCGGGGTTGGGGTTAGGGAAAGGGATAGGGTCGGGGTCGGGTTGATGGTTATGGTTAGGGTTGTGGTCAGGGTCGGGGTCGGGGTTGGGGTTAGGGAAAGGGATAGGGTCGGGGTCGGGTTGATGGTTATGGTTAGGGTTGTGGTCAGGGTCGGGGTCGGGGTTGGGGTTAGGGAAAGGGATAGGGTCGGGGTCGGGTTGATGGTTATGGTTAGGGTTGTGGTCAGGGTCGGGGTCGGGGTTGGGGTTAGGGAAAGGGATAGGGTCGGGGTCGGGTTGATGGTTATGGTTAGGGTTGTGGTCAGGGTCGGGGTCGGGGTTGGGGTTAGGGAAAGGGATAGGGTCGGGGTCGGGTTGATGGTTATGGTTAGGGTTGTGGTCAGGGTCGGGGTCGGGGTTGGGGTTAGGGAAAGGGATAGGGTCGGGGTCGGGTTGATGGTTATGGTTAGGGTTGTGGTCAGGGTCGGGGTCGGGGTTGGGGTTAGGGAAAGGGATAGGGTCGGGGTCGGGTTGATGGTTATGGTTAGGGTTGTGGTCAGGGTCGGGGTGGGGTTAGGGAAAGGGATAGGGTCGGGGTCGGGTTGATGGTTATGGTTAGGGTTGTGGTCAGGGTCGGGGTTGGGGTTAGGGAAAGGGATAGGGTCGGGGTCGGGTTGATGGTTATGGTTAGGGTTGTGGTCAGGGTCGGGGTCGGGGTTGGGGTTAGGGAAAGGGATAGGGTCGGGGTCGGGTTGATGGTTGTGGTCAGGTCGGGTCGGGTTGGGTTAGGGAAAGGGATAGGGTCGGGGTCGGGTTGATGGTTGGTCAGGTCGGGGTCGGGGTTGGGGTTAGGGAAAGGGATAGGGTCGGGGTCGGGTTGATGGTTATGGTTAGGGTTGTGGTCAGGGTCGGGGTCGGGGTTGGGGTTAGGGAAAGGGATAGGGTCGGGGTCGGGTTGATGGTTATGGTTAGGGTTGTGGTCAGGGTCGGGGTCGGGGTTGGGGTTAGGGAAAGGGATAGGGTCGGGGTCGGGTTGATGGTTATGGTTAGGGTTGTGGTCAGGGTCGGGGTCGGGGTTGGGGTTAGGGAAAGGGATAGGGTCGGGGTCGGGTTGATGGTTATGGTTAGGGTTGTGGTCAGGGTCGGGGTCGGGGTTGGGGTTAGGGAAAGGCGATAGGGTCGGGGTCGGGTTGATGGTTATGGTTAGGGTTGTGGTCAGGGTCGGGGTCGGGGTTGGGGTTAGGGAAAGGGATAGGGTCGGGGTCGGGTTGATGGTATGGTTAGGGTTGTGGTCAGGGTCGGGGTCGGGGTTGGGGTTAGGGAAAGGGATAGGGTCGGGGTCGGGTTGATGGTTATGGTTAGGGTTGTGGTCAGGGTCGGGGTCGGGGTTGGGGTTAGGGAAAGGGATAGGGTCGGGGTCGGGTTGATGGTTATGGTTAGGGTTGTGGTCAGGGTCGGGGTCGGGGTTGGGGTTAGGGAAAGGGATAGGGTCGGGGTCGGGTTGATGGTTATGGTTAGGGTTGTGGTCAGGGTCGGGGGGGTTGGGGTTAGGGAAAGGGATAGGGTCGGGGTCGGGTTGATGGTTATGGTTAGGGTTGTGGTCAGGGTCGGGGTTGGGGTTAGGGAAAGGGATAGGGTCGGGGTCGGGTTGATGGTTATGGTTAGGGTTGTGGTCAGGGTCGGGGTCGGGGTTGGGGTTAGGGAAAGGGATAGGGTCGGGGTCGGGTTGATGGTTGTGGTCAGGGTCGGGTCGGGGTTGGGTTAGGGAAAGGGATAGGGTCGGGGTCGGGTTGATGGTTGTGGTCAAGGTCGGGGTCGGGGTTGGGTTAGGGAAAGGGATAGGGTCGGGGTCGGGTTGATGGTTATGGTTAGGGTTGTGGTCAGGGTCGGGGTCGGGGTTGGGGTTAGGGAAAGGGATAGGGTCGGGGTCGGGTTGATGGTTATGGTTAGGGTTGTGGTCAGGGTCGGGGTCGGGGTAGGGGTTAGGGAAAGGGATAGGGTCGGGGTCGGGTTGATGGTTATGGTTAGGGTTGTGGTCAGGGTCGGGGTCGGGGTTGGGGTTAGGGAAAGGGATAGGGTCGGGGTCGGGTTGATGGTTATGGTTAGGGTTGTGGTCAGGGTCGGGGTCGGGGTTGGGGTTAGGGAAAGCGATAGGGTCGGGGTCGGGTTGATGGTTATGGTTAGGGTTGTGGTCAGGGTCGGGGTCGGGGTTGGGGTTAGGGAAAGGGATAGGGTCGGGGTCGGGTTGATGGTTATGGTTAGGGTTGTGGTCAGGGTCGGGGTCGGGGTTGGGGTTAGGGAAAGGGATAGGGTCGGGGTCGGGTTGATGGTTATGGTTAGGGTTGTGGTCAGGGTCGGGGTCGGGGTTGGGGTTAGGGAAAGGGATAGGGTCGGGGTCGGGTTGATGGTTATGGTTAGGGTTGTGGTCAGGGTCGGGGTCGGGGTTGGGGTTAGGGAAAGGGATAGGGTCGGGGTCGGGTTGATGGTTATGGTTAGGGTTGTGGTCAGGGTCGGGGTCGGGGTTGGGGTTAGGGAAAGGGATAGGGTCGGGGTCGGGTTGATGGTTATGGTTAGGGTTGTGGTCAGGGTCGGGGTCGGGGTTGGGGTTAGGGAAAGGGATAGGGTCGGGGTCGGGTTGATGGTTATGGTTAGGGTTGTGGTCAGGGTCGGGGTCGGGGTTGGGGTTAGGGAAAGGGATAGGGTCGGGGTCAGGGTTGATGGTTATGGTTAGGGTTGTGGTCAGGGTCGGGGTCGGGGTTGGGGTTAGGGAAAGGGATAGGGTCGGGGTCGGGTTGATGGTTATGGTTAGGGTTGTGTGGTCAGGGTCGGGGTTGGGGTTAGGGAAAGGGATAGGGTCGGGGTCGGGTTGATGGTTATGGTTAGGGTTGTGGTCAGGGTCGGGGTCGGGGTTGGGGTTAGGGAAAGGGATAGGGTCGGGGTCGGGTTGATGGTTGTGGTCAGGGTCGGGGTCGGGGTTGGGGTTAGGGAAAGGATAGGGTCGGGGTCGGGTTGATGGTTGTGGTCAAGGTCGGGGTCGGGGTTGGGGTTAGGGAAAGGGATAGGGTCGGGGTCGGGTTGATGGTTATGGTTAGGGTTGTGGTCAGGGTCGGGGTCGGGTTGGGGTTAGGGAAAGGGATAGGGTCGGGGTCGGGTTGATGGTTATGGTTAGGGTTGTGGTCAGGGTCGGGGTTGGGGTTAGGGAAAGGGATAGGGTCGGGGTCGGGTTGATGGTTATGGTTAGGGTTGTGGTCAGGGTCGGGGTCGGGGTTGGGGTTAGGGAAAGGGATAGGGTCGGGGTCGGGTTGATGGTTATGGTTAGGGTTGTGGTCAGGGTCAGGGTCGGGGTTGGGGTTAGGGAAAGGGATAGGGTCGGGGTCGGGTTGATGGTTATGGTTAGGGTTGTGGTCAGGGTCGGGGTCGGGGTTGGGGTTAGGGAAAGGGATAGGGTCGGGGTCGGGTTGATGGTTATGGTTAGGGTTGTGGTCAGGGTCGGGGTCGGGGTTGGGGTTAGGGAAAGGGATAGGGTCGGGGTCGGGTTGATGGTTATGGTTAGGGTTGTGGTCAGGGTCGGGGTCGGGTGGGTTGGGGTTAGGGAAAGGGATAGGGTCGGGGTCGGGTTGATGGTTATGGTTAGGGTTGTGGTCAGGGTCGGGGTCGGGGTTGGGGTTAGGGAAAGGGATAGGGTCGGGGTCGGGTTGATGGTTATGGTTAGGGTTGTGGTCAGGGTCGGGGTCGGGGTTGGGGTTAGGGAAAGGGATAGGGTCGGGGTCGGGTTGATGGTTATGGTTAGGGTTGTGGTCAGGGTCGGGGTTGGGGTTAGTGAAAGGGATAGGGTCGGGGTCGGGTTATGGTTATGGTTAGGGTTGTGGTCAGGGTCGGGGTCGGGGTTGGGGTTAGGGAAAGGGATAGGGTCGGGGTCGGGTTGATGGTTATGGTTAGGGTTGTGGTCAGGGTCGGGGTCGGGGTTGGGGTTAGGGAAAGGGATAGGGTCGGGGTCGGGTTGATGGTTATGGTTAGGGTTGTGGTCAGGGTCGGGGTCGGGGTTGGGGTTAGGGAAAGGGATAGGGTCGGGGTCGGGTTGATGGTTATGGTTAGGGTTGTGGTCAGGGTCGGGGTCGGGGTTGGGGTTAGGGAAAGGGATAGGGTCGGGGTCGGGTTGATGGTTATGGTTAGGGTTGTGGTCAGGGTCGGGGTCGGGGTTGGGGTTAGGGAAAGGGATAGGGTCGGGGTCGGGTTGATGGTTATGGTTAGGGTTGTGGTCAGGGTCGGGGTTGGGGTTAGGGAAAGGGATAGGGTCGGGGTCGGGTTGATGGTTATGGTTAGGGTTGTGGTCAGGGTCGGGGTTGGGGTTAGGGAAAGGGATAGGATCGGGGTCGGGTTGATGGTTATGGTTAGGGTTGTGGTCAGGGTCGGGGTTGGGGTTAGGGAAAGGGATAGGGTCGGGGTCGGGTTGATGGTTATGGTTAGGGTTGTGGTCAGGGTCGGGGTCGGGTTGGGTTGGGGTTAGGGAAAGGGATAGGGTCGGGGTCGGGTTGATGGTTATGGTTAGGGTTGTGGTCAGGGTCGGGGTCGGGGTTGGGGTTAGGGAAAGGGATAGGGTCGGGGTCGGGTTGATGGTTATGGTTAGGGTTGTGGTCAGGGTCGGGGTCGGGGTTGGGGTTAGGGAAAGGGATAGGGTCGGGGTCGGGTTGATGGTTATGGTTAGGATTGTGGTCAGGGTCGGGGTCGGGGTTGGGGTTAGGGAAAGGGATAGGGTCGGGTCGGGTTGATGGTTATGGTTAGGGTTGTGGTCAGGGTCGGGTCGGGGTTGGGGTTAGGGAAAGGGATAGGGTCGGGGTCGGGTTGATGGTTATGGTTAGGGTTGTGGTCAGGGTCGGGGTCGGGGTTGGGGTTAGGGAAAGGGATAGGGTCGGGGTCGGGTTGATGGTTATGGTTAGGGTTGTGGTCAGGGTCGGGGTCGGGGTTGGGTTAGGGAAAGGGATAGGGTCGGGGTCGGGTTGATGGTTATGGTTAGGGTTGTGGTCAGGGTCGGGGTCGGGGTTGGGGTTAGGGAAAGGGATAGGGTCGGGGTCGGGTTGATGGTTATGGTTAGGGTTGTGGTCAGGGTCGGGGTCGGGGTTGGGGTTAGGGAAAGGGATAGGGTCGGGGTCGGGTTGATGGTTATGGTTAGGGTTGTGGTCAGGGTCGGGGTCGGGGTTGGGGTTGGGGTTAGGGAAAGGGATAGGGTCGGGGTCGGGTTGATGGTTATGGTTAGGGTTGTGGTCAGGGTCGGGGTCGGGGTTGGGGTTAGGGAAAGGGATAGGGTCGGGGTCGGGTTGATGGTTATGGTTAGGGTTGTGGTCAGGGTCGGGGTCGGGGTTGGGGTTAGGGAAAGGGATAGGGTCGGGGTCGGGTTGATGGTTATGGTTAGGGTTGTGGTCAGGGTCGGGGTTGGGGTTAGTGAAAGGGATAGGGTCGGGGTCGGGTTTATGGTTATGGTTAGGGTTGTGGTCAGGGTCGGGGTCGGGGTTGGGGTTAGGGAAAGGGATAGGGTCGGGGTCGGGTTGATGGTTATGGTTAGGGTTGTGGTCAGGGTCGGGGTCGGGGTTGGGGTTAGGGAAAGGGATAGGGTCGGGGTCGGGTTGATGGTTATGGTTAGGGTTGTGGTCAGGGTCGGGGTCGGGGTTGGGGTTAGGGAAAGGGATAGGGTCGGGGTCGGGTTGATGGTTATGGTTAGGGTTGTGGTCAGGGTCGGGGTCGGGGTTGGGGTTAGGGAAAGGGATAGGGTCGGGGTCGGGTTGATGGTTATGGTTAGGGTTGTGGTCAGGGTCGGGGTCGGGGTTGGGGTTAGGGAAAGGGATAGGGTCGGGTCGGGTTGATGGTTATGGTTAGGGTTGTGGTCAGGGTCGGGGTCGGGGTTGGGGTTAGGGAAAGGGATAGGGTCGGGGTCGGGTTGATGGTTATGGTTAGGGTTGTGGTCAGGGTCGGGGTCGGGGTTGGGGTTAGGGAAAGGGATAGGGTCGGGGTCGGGTTGATGGTTATGGTTAGGGTTGTGGTCAGGGTCGGGGTCGGGGTTGGGGTTGGGGTTAGGGAAAGGGATAGGGTCGGGGTCGGGTTGATGGTTATGGTTAGGGTTGTGGTCAGGGTCGGGGTCGGGGTTGGGGTTAGGGAAAGGGATAGGGTCGGGGTCGGGTTGATGGTTATGGTTAGGGTTGTGGTCAGGGTCGGGGTCGGGGTTGGGGTTAGGGAAAGGGATAGGGTCGGGGTCGGGTTGATGGTTATGGTTAGGGTTGTGGTCAGGGTTGGGGTCGGGTTGGGGTTAGGGAAAGGGATGGGGTCGGGGTCGGGTTGATGGTTATGGTTAGTGTTGTGGTCAGGGTCGGGGTCGGGGTTGGGGTTAGGGAAAGGGATAGGGTCGGGTCGGGTTGATGGTTATGGTTAGGGTTGTGGTCAGGGTCGGGGTTGGGGTTAGGGAAAGGGATAGGGTCGGGGTCGGGTTGATGGTTATGGTTAGGGTTGTGGTCAGGGTCGGGGGTTGGGGTTAGGGAAAGGGATAGGATCGGGGTCGGGTTGATGGTTATGGTTAGGGTTGTGGTCAGGGTCGGGGTTGGGGTTAGGGAAAGGGATAGGGTCGGGGTCGGGTTGATGGTTATGGTTAGGGTTGTGGTCAGGGTCGGGGTCGGGGTTGGGTTGGGGTTAGGGAAAGGGATAGGGTCGGGTCGGGTTGATGGTTATGGTTAGGGTTGTGGTCAGGGTCGGGGTCGGGGTTGGGGTTAGGGAAAGGGATAGGGTCGGGGTCGGGTTGATGGTTATGGTTAGGGTTGTGGTCAGGGTCGGGGTCGGGGTTGGGGTTAGGGAAAGGGATAGGGTCGGGGTCGGGTTGATGGTTATGGTTAGGATTGTGGTCAGGGTCGGGGTCGGGGTTGGGGTTAGGGAAAGGGATAGGGTCGGGGTCGGGTTGATGGTTATGGTTAGGGTTGTGGTCAGGGTCGGGGTCGGGGTTGGGGTTAGGGAAATGGATAGGGTCGGGGTCGGGTTGATGGTTATGGTTAGGGTTGTGGTCAGGGTCGGGGTCGGGGTTGGGTTTAGGGAAAGGGATAGGGTCGGGGTCGGGTTGATGGTTATGGTTAGGGTTGTGGTCAGGGTCGGGGTCGGGGTTTGGGTTAGGGAAAGGGATAGGGTCGGGGTCGGGTTGATGGTTATGGTTAGGGTTGTGGTCAGGGTCGGGGTCGGGGTTGGGGTTAGGGAAAGGGATAGGGTCGGGGTCGGGTTGATGGTTATGGTTAGGGTTGTGGTCAGGGTCGGGGTCGGGGTTGGGGTTAGGGAAAGGGATAGGGTCGGGGTCGGGTTGATGGTTATGGTTAGGGTTGTGGTCAGGGTCGGGGTCGGGGTTGGGGTTAGGGAAAGGGATAGGGTCGGGTCGGGTTGATGGTTATGGTTAGGGTTGTGGTCAGGGTCGGGGTCGGGGTTGGGGTAAGGGAAAGGGATAGGGTCGGGGTCGGGTGATGGTTATGGTTAGGGTTGTGGTCAGGGTCGGGGTCGGGGTTGGGGTTAGGGAAAGGGATAGGGTCGGGGTCGGGTTGATGGTTATGGTTAGGGTTGTGGTCAGGGTCGGGGTCGGGGTTGGGGTTAGGGAAAGGGATAGGGTCGGGGTCGGGTTGATGGTTATGGTTAGGGTTGTGGTCAGGGTCGGGGTCGGGGTTGGGGTTAGGGAAAGGGATAGGGTCGGGGTCGGGTTGATGGTTATGGTTAGGGTTGTGGTCAGGGTCGGGTTCGGGGTTGGGGTTAGGGAAAGGGATAGGGTCGGGGTCGGGTTGATGGTTATGGTTAGGGTTGTGGTCAGGGTCGGGGTTGGGGTTAGGGAAAGGGATAGGGTCGGGGTCGGGTTGATGGTTATGGTTAGGGTTGTGGTCAGGGTCGGGGTCGGGGTTGGGGTTAGGGAAAGGGATAGGGTCGGGGTCGGGTTGATGGTTATGGTTAGGGTTGTGGTCAGGGTCGGGGTCGGGGTTGGGGTTAGGGAAAGGGATAGGGTCGGGGTCGGGTTGATGGTTATGGTTAGGGTTGTGGTCAGGGTCGGGGTCGGGGTTGGGTTAGGGAAAGGGATAGGGTCGGGGTCGGGTTGATGGTTATGGTTAGGGTTGTGGTCAGGGTCGGGGTCGGGGTTGGGGTTAGGGAAAGGGATGGGGTCGGGGTCGGGTTGATGGTTATGGTTAGGGTTGTGGTCAGGGTCGGGGTCGGGGTTGGGGTTAGGGAAAGGGATAGGGTCGGGGTCGGGTTGATGGTTATGGTTAGGGTTGTGGTCAGGGTCGGGGTCGGGGTTGGGGTTAGGGAAAGGGATAGGGTCGGGGTCGGGTTGATGGTTATGGTTAGGGTTGTGGTCAGGGTCGGGGTCGGGGTTGGGGTTAGGGAAAGGGATAGGGTCGGGGTCGGGTTGATGGTTATGGTTAGGGTTGTGGTCAGGGTCGGGGTCGGGGTTGGGGTAAGGGAAAGGGATAGGGTCGGGGTCGGGTTGATGGTTATGGTTAGGGTTGTGGTCAGGGTCGGGGTCGGGGTTGGGGTTAGGGAAAGGGATAGGGTCGGGGTCGGGTTGATGGTTATGGTTAGGGTTGTGGTCAGGGTCGGGGTCGGGGTTGGGGTTAGGGAAAGGGATAGGGTCGGGGTCGGGTTGATGGTTATGGTTAGGGTTGTGGTCAGG